>NW_017728944.1:5641023-5668636 GCF_001723895.1 Crocodylus porosus | reverse complement strand
CTGCTTTCTCCTCTGGCACAACCACCAGATTGCCCAGCGTACTTTGCAGGGGCCCCACATTACCCGATGCCTTCTTCATCCTCCGTGTATATTTGAAAAAGGACTTTTTATTATCCTTGATCTTGGACGCTAGTCCTAGCTCTATGTCCGCCTTAGCTTTCCTGACAGCCCCCCTACAGACCCGAGCAGAGGAGGTTTCAGCTCGGGTTTCTTAAAAGTTTTCTCAGTCTCATCTAAGAATGTTTCGGGAAACTGTAGGGAGGTGAGAGCTGCATGGGGCCTAAGGAATACATTGAATCACAAGAAAAAAAGGGCTGGAAAGGACCACTGGAGGGCATCTAGTCCAACCCCCTGCCTGAGGCAGGATCATCCTTACCCAAATTGTCTTATACAAATCCATTGTCTAACCTATTAGCAGTCAACCCTGTCACAACCACGAGACATAACACCCTAACTTGCCACAAATAAAGGGGCATAATGGTGGCCAATGTCCTGCTGCGGAGGAGGTTGTTAAAATATGCTGAAGAAAGCCACGTAAAAAAAATCCCTTATTCTACCCAAGGATTTTCATCTATTCCCAAAGCCTTGTTGGCAAGTTGTTTGTTTGGAAGCTCTGTGGCCATTCACATAATCACTGTGCAGCCTTCATATGGGGACTCATTTCCCAAGAGGGCATGGCCTGCTCCCCGAAGTATGGTCCCTGCTTAGTGTAAGGGTATCATAGTGCTGCCCAAGAGGTAAGTGTATGTGCCTTGAGGAACTACCCTTGGAGGTAGAGCAGTTGCCTCCTCTATTCCAGAATGCTGGAGGAAAGGGGGTAGGGGACAGGTTTTCCTAGAGAAAAGAGAAAATTGCTTCTCCAGTGCCTAGCTTCAGGGGATGTTGGTTCAGCTAGCTGGGTAGCTGCTCGCCTTATCCTGTCTTGCTGGAATGCTGTTTAGAAGGGACACCTGCACTGGCTGTTTTGCTCATTATTTTTTCTGCAAGCACTAATTAGAGGCCTTGCGTCCTCAGTCACAGTGTCTTTCATGTGTCAGTCCCATTCATCCCAACTGTTTGTTTTTGTTTTCCTCTTTTCCTCTTTTCTGAGCTGACTCACTGCTGAGAACACTCTGCAAGTGCTGGGATGTGTCTTGGAAACCTCTCATGAACCTCCTTTGGGGGCAGCTCTTTTCTCCTTTGCAGGAAGCATTTCCTTGCATTCCTGACCACTGTTTTTCTGAGCTTTGCTATCACAGGTAGCATGGCCCAATAGGCAGAGCAAGGGCTTGGGAATCAGGTAACCTGGGCTCTGTTCCCAGCTGTGCCACTGACTGGCTCATATAACTCACTAAGTGCCCTGTGCAGTCCCAGCTGATGCCTGTTCCTTCTCCCCTTTAGCTCATAATGGGCTCCTCCTCTCCAGCATGGTGCTCTGTATGTGCCATATGTCTTCAGCTTAGGCCAGCTGTGTTTTTCTGCCCTTCATACAACAGAAACTAGTAAGCAGAGCCACTAGTCACTGGCTTTGAGGAATGATGCCCTGGGCATGGAGACCCAGAGAGTTGTCAGCTTAATCATTCTTGAGATTGCAATGTCACAACTGGCCATATGTACAAAAAAGGAGATGAGGTCCCTCTGCGGACATGATGCCTGTCCAAGCCTACCACCCAGACAGCCCATCAGTGTCACATTGAGGCATTTCTTGCTATTATTGTATGATGTAGTCATTGGTCATAAAATTATCTGGCACTTTTTAAAACAACCACAGAGTTCGGTTTTGACCTCCTGAACCATGAACGCCACAGGCTGGTTACAGGCAGTGCACAGATACATTGATGGCTTTTCTTTGTTCTGAATGTACCTGCCATCAATGCCAGCAGCTGCCTTGCAGCTGTTTCTGTGTTAAGAAAGAATAATAAGAAACATTTCCCTCTTCTCCTGTTTTTCCTGCCACTCTTTCTTATTTGCAAACCTCCTAAATCTTTCCCTGGCAAGCTGCTGGCATGGTTTGGAGGGCTAGGAATCCAGTAAGACAGAGTTTTTAATTTAGTCTGTTTGGTGTCTGTCCCTCCCCTACACTCCTTCAGATGTTTTTCTTTTCCCTTTTCTCTTCGCCTTTTCATTTGGCTTCCTGTTTTATCTTGTTTATTCCTCTGTTGGAAAAGGGACAGGGGGAGGGGCAGGGAGAGAGAGAGATTCCTTTGAAAAGCCTAGCTAAATGAACCATTGTGGGATTCAAAATATTCTTTATAGCAAGCAAGCTAGTAGAGAAGCAGCTGCCAGAATATTAAACTGCAAGCTGAATCCAGAGAACAGGGCAAGGCAGCCCATGCAAGCTTCCTGCTTAATATGGGAACGGCTCACTTGGCCAGGTTTTCTAACCCACTCAAAACCACAGGTCCTAGATTTCAGACAGAACTTGGGACTTGTGAGCCCTGGGTTCTTTTCAGGTCTGGTGAAACACACACCTGAGGCTTGGCTGAAGTTCAGCCACATTTTCTGGCTGCTGTGGGCTCTTCATTTTGGTCTTTTTCTAGCTGTCCAGGAAGCAGCTGGGCATGAAAACTACTTTAACTACAGAAGCACTCTTTTCGTGCCACCGATTGTTAGAATTGCCCTGGGAGCAGCGAGTGGGGAAATGATACCTCTCTCCATTACAAGGGAGAAGTGGTTTCATGAGACTTGAAAATGTTTTGCAGAAGTTGTCAGTAAAAGGTTCAGCACCGGTTTTGAAACCTCAGACTCCAAGAGCTCTTTCCTGCTCTGTCCATGCCTGGGACTGAGCCCACCTGCTGAGATGTCCCCTGGACTGGACTGGCAGGCAGCAGAAGGGATCCTTATTCTGCAGCAGGGCTGTCTAACTGGCAAGGTGGTGGGCCATATGTAGTCCACAGGGAGTTAACGTGCAGCATGTGGGCTTCGAGGTAGCTGCCACTCCACCCGTGATTCTTGTGGTGGTGGTGGCTGGGGACTCTGGGCTCCCCCTCCCCCCTCTGGCTTCTTGTTCCTGTCCATACTCCTAGGGGTGGCACAGTGGGAAGGGGGCCAGGCTGCCCATGCTGTGTGTATGGCAGGGGAGGTTGCTGGGTTGCACATTCAGCAAAGGAGGAAGCCAGGCTGCCAGTGCTGCAGGTGGACTGCCTGCACAGTGTGCACAGCTGGCTGGAAGGGGATGGGGGTGCTACAAACAAAGCAAGGGGGAGCTGAGCTACATGAGCACATAATGGGCTGGGGAGCTGGTCTCCCCACTGGGCGTGAAGGGAGCTAGACTACATGTAGAGAGATGTGTTGAGGTTCCCCACCTTGGTTTGTGGCTCCTAGGTCTGTGACCAGCATTGCATGCAGCCCCCAGGTGGCCAGAAGCTGGACAGCCCTATTCTATAGACTTGCCTCATGGTGAAGGGATGGGAGTTGTGCAGTAGTCATCATTTCTGGGGTTGGGGGAAGAACTATCTTTTAACCTTTTGAGCAATTTGGCTGTTTGGTGTTTTCTATTTATGTTTGAGTTATAAACAAACCACACTGCTGGGGGCTCATAACTCAGAGAACCATCTTTGCCTGTCTAGGCTGGGAGGGCAACCCTCAATTGCAGAGCTTCTTGCCTGCTGTTCTTTTTGATCTCGCAGCAAGCAAAAGTGTGCTGGCTTCTAGCTGTTATAAAGTGACCCCATTTACTTCAGCATTTCCGCCAATCATGTCAGCTTCTCTGTCCTGGCCAACACTGTTAAGACTCTTAAGACCTATTGCTTGTTTGAAAAATGCTTCCTCCAAAACTTCAGGCCAATGCCAGGAAGCCCAGGGCAGCTGTAACCAGCCTGTCTGCATGAGCTGACCATGCAGCAAGACCAGCCAGGACAAATTTATGGAGGACTGCTTCACCAAGGGCTGTTAAGCACAACAATCAGGAATGTAACATCAGCTTCCGGATATCCTTGGGCCTGTGATGGGTGATAATGGGGAGATCCTGACAGTGGATGAATCACTCTATACTTGCCCTATTGTCTTAATTCTCACTCTTCCTCTAAACCTTCTGCAACTTGACACTGTTGGGGACAGAACTCGAGGCTGGATATGCCACTGGTCTGACTGAATATGGCAGTTCTTCTGCCATATTCCTGTAGGTACCTCCTCCTTCTCCCACTCCTCTTCTTGGCCATTTCCAGACGAGCATGGCCAGGTGGTGCCACAGACATGTCTACGGCACCAGATACTGCACGTTCAGTTGTTCTCCATGCTGCAAGACAAGAGCACAGGGGTGGGGTTGACCCCTAGATATCCAGGGGCTGCCAGCCAGGCTCCAAGCAGTAGGAACACCACTGCTGCAACCCTAGGAGGCCTCAAGGACCCCAGGTAAGGCTGCTGGGGCCAGCTCAGTGCTATCCCCAGCCTCCACTACCCCACCCGGGGTAGCCTGCCATATGCCAGAGGGCGCGTGACACAGGTGTCCCCCGCAGACAAATAGCAGTGGCACAAGATGCCCTGCTGCTAGTTGTCCCTGGGGAACTAAATGTCTACACTCGCGTGGATGCAGCCTTTGAAGGCTTATAGGAGCTTGACTTCTGTTGACTTAGCTTCACTGTTGGAGATGTCCTCCCATGGCAGTTTCACCCTTTACAGGCTGCATTATTAACCACCTTAGCCCTGATTAATATACTTGGTAAATCAAGTACTTGTCCCGTATGATACCTTTGCAGATTTGAAAGACAAGGCACCATGCTGCCAGATAGACAGCACTAGCACCAAAGGAGTTAACTGACCCAGATGCCCTGCTGCCTGTCAAGCCGTTATGCTATAGCTGAAATGTCCACCCACGCCCCATGCAGAGGGTAAACAGGCACTAAAAGCAGAGCAAAGGCAGCAGTGGCAGTGCCAGCTGCCTGCCACTTTGTCAGCAGGCCCGCCAGGATCCATCATCTCCAGCATTTCTTAGTGATGCTAAAAGAACCAGTGCTGTGTGAAAACTGTGATTACTGCTAGCTCCCTTCCCTCCCACCCTGCCCTTTCAACCCTCTTACAGACCCAGGGAGATCTGAACCCTACCCTGCCTTGTTCCTTTGATCTCTAAAAGGCTGTTTGTCAGCTGTGACCCAGCCCACATGGCTCCCTTCCCCCTCCTTTCAATATGCTAAGAGCCCTTCATGAATGGTAATTTGACTTCAGCTGGGTGCCTGTGCCCCTGCCCTCTGACCTCTGCTGCTGCAGACTTGCAGAGGGTCTGGCTGCCAAACCTGACAGCCCAGCTATTTCTCACCCACATGGACTTCCTCTATGCAGCTATGGCACATTTGCTGCTCTCTCTCAGTGCAGAGAGCTGAGGATGAGAGTTAGCATAGATGAGGAAGGAAGTTACTGGCTCACAGAGGAAAATCATAAAGAAATCAAATTCAGGGAGAAGTCTGTGTGACCTACCGGGAATCTCACCTAGTAAGAAGTGTCAGCGTGGTTTAGAATCACTCTGCTGGCTATAGGTACTGAACCATCCCCACAGGCTCAGAAATAAACTAGCATGTCTTCCTCTCCTCCTGCTTGGCTGTATTATCCAAACACTTCACCTGTCATTCACATAGCTTTTTACCCAGGGCCCACAAACGCAGCCTGACTCCTTTCAAAGGAAGCGCCATACGCAGGGCCAGCCTGGTGTCTCCTCTGCTTAGGAAGATTTCCAGCAAACGAAGCAATAACCTGTGTCCTACACTTTAAGCTGCTGTCAATTTTTGAATATTAATAAGCAAGACAAATTTTTGGAAAGTATTACAAAGCAAGTTATTTGAGCCTTCGGTGGCAGTATTCTGGCTATGCAAGCTCCCAGGCCAAACAGAGAAATTCTAACTAAGGATGAGTCTCCTTCTGTTAGCCTTGGTATGAGGATGAGGCCCCACACCCTGGCCCCACCATGTAACTTGCTTTCTTAGGGCACCTATACACGTGACAGAGTTTTGCTCTGATGCACGCTAATTACCATTAGTGTGCTAATTAGCATGCTCCAGCAGCCTCTGCGTCACATGTATTCAGCATCTCCACGTTTCAAAATGGCAGCAGGGGCCACTTTAACTAAAGCTTATTGAAGGAGCTTTAGTTAAAGCACCCTTGCTGCCATTTTGAAGTGTGGGATGCTGAATACATGTGAGGCTGAGGGTGCTTTAATTACAGCAGCTGTCAGAGTCGCTCTAATTAAAGCACCACCCCCTCCACCACTTCAAGAAAGTAAGTGCAAAGTTCTGCACTTGGGACAGAATAATTGCATGCACAAATATAGAGTGGGGAATGGCTGGTCAGGCTGCAGTACAATAATTGCCTAGCATTTAGAGTGGACAGTATGCTGAATATGAGCCAACAGCGTGCTGTTGTTGCAAAGAAAGGGAATTCTGTATGAACAGAAGTATATTTTGCAAATCAAGGGAAGTGATAGTTCCACTCTACTTAGCATAGGTGAGACTTCACCTGGAGTACTGTGACCAGTTTTGGGCCCCACACTTTAAAAGGAGATGTGGACTGGTGAGAAAGAGCAGAGAACAACAAAACTGATTAGAGGTCTGGGAAGCATGACTTATCATTAGGAAAGGCTGAAAGAACTTTGATTATTTAGTCTGGAGAAGAGAAGACTGAGGGGGGATTTGATATAGTCTTCAAATACCTGAAGGGCAATTACAGAGAGGATGGAGATAACCTTTTCTCCGTCGCTGTAGGGGATGGGACTAGAAGCAATGGCCTCAGACTGCAGCAGAGGATGTTTAGGTTGGAGATTTGGTTAAGCACTGAAATACGTGACTTAAAGAAGTCGTGGCACCTCCATCTCTGGAAGTTTGCAAAAGCAGGTCAGACAGACACTTGGCTGGAATGGTTTAGTCAGGGATGATCCTGCCTTGAACAGGAGGTTGGACTAATTGACCTCATTAAGTCCTTTCCAGCCCTACTGTCTATGATGAGAAAGTTGATACAGGATTCAATGAATAAATACATTGCAGCTCAGGTATATTATTAATGCCAGCTACTATGTTTTTAAGAAAAATAAGTTGTTTCAAACAATGATTTAATTCTTTTATGAGATTATGAATTTGATCGGTAAGTATATTATAAAGATGTAATACACTTCTATTTATGCAAAGTTTTTGACTTAGTAGCTCAAGGTATTTTGATTAAAAAATTAGCACTATGAAATATCAATAAAGCATGTTAAGCGTATAAAGCACCGTCTGACATCTTAAAATGCGGCTGTCAAGAGGGAATGATCACTGAACAAGGATTATTCTAATGGGGTTCCAGAAGGATCTGTGCTGGTTTTTACATTGCTCCAACAGCAATCTGAAACGAAATATAAAATCCCTGCTGAAAAAATTTGTGGTTGACAAAGATCAGGCAGAAAGCAGGAGAAGGCAGTCCCTTAGAGACTACTTTAATTGGAACTGCCTAGATTAGGGAATGATAATTCATAAAGAGGACCAGACCAGTCACACGGAGTGATCTGCATCACTTGGGAAGCTAGGTCTATTCAAACAGACTGTGTTAATACAGACAAATAAGAACGCATACATCCATACACAAGGCACACTGGCTGCATCTCCAGAGTAGACAAGTGTCCAGGGAAGCAGCAATTCTGAAAAAAATCCAGAGGGCACTTCCACATGAGCTCCCAGCCTGATGTTGTGTGGCAAGAGGCCTGAAATTATTAGATGTATAAACCTGGAAGTAGTAAGCAATGGTGAGCTGTCTTACCTGTGCAGCATTAGCGAGATGGGCACTGGGATACCCTGGGGTCTGAACACTGAAAAACTTGAACAGGGTGGAGAAAAGGGCCAGAAAAAATATTTGAGGGAATGGAAAAAAGGATTTTCAGTAAAACACATAAAGAGCTCTGCTTATTTAGGTTATCAGGGAAGACTGAGAAGTGGCCTGGTCACAGCGTTTAAGTGCAGGCAGTCCACGACTTACGGCACAACTGGTTCCTGAAAACTGAGTCTTAAGTCGAAACGTTGCAACTCAGAACCAATTTTCTCATAAGAAACAATGTTATAAATGGGGGATTGGTTCCTGAACAACTAGCCTGACACCCTAGTTTCACTAAAAATACCCCAGAATTTTGTACTCAACCAATTATAGATGAGTCATATAGCTACATTAATGTCTTTATATTGTAAATAGCAATCATATTGACTTGGAAGGACTTCTTTGAGGGGACTTTACTGGACTTTTTGAAGGGTTCTTGGCCAGAGTCTTCTCAGGAGTCTTGGCTGGAGGTTTTTCTGCAGTCTTGTCTGCTTTATTAAAGAAAGCGTCCAAGGAAGTTTGGACAGATGTTCTCCAGGGAGATAAGAAACACAGTGAACTTGTTGGCTGGCATAGTGTTGCATCAGATCAAGCATTGTAAAGTCGTAACTGATGTCATAAAGTTGAAACAGGGTATGAATTTATAAACTTTGTAAGTGCGAAATGTTGTAAGTCGAGGACTACCTGTACTTTCTCCAGGAGAGAGCATCAGGTCCTAAGGGCTCCTCACTGTAGTAGAAAAACACAAAACAAGGACCAGGGATTGGAAGCTGAAGCCAGGCACAAGTAAAGTTGAAAACAAGGCAGGGTTTTTCCAGTGTGAGGGTGATTGACTACTGCAGGAACAAAATCCCAGGGGAGGGGAGTGTCTCTAGTTATTCATGATTTCAACTCCAGACTTGTTTGGGGTGGTTTTTTTTTTTTTTTCAGTCAAATTATAGTTATTATGCTTAATACCAGCCTGTGCCAGGGAAGTCAGACTGAATAAGATGGGCTCTCACAGCCACAAATGTTACTGCTACTATGCTGTACTTATAAGCATAATCACAAGGGCAAAAACCCTTTGCTGCCTATTGCCCCATTCTCCCTTGGATCCCACTTTGTACTACAGGTTGCTCCCCCATAGCCTCACTGGCCTTACAGCAGTCTCAAAACCTAGTCCTGTCCTTACAGCAGGCACTAGGACTTGAAGACAACTTTGAGTGCTGGCTCTGCCACCAACTCCACTATGCTGTGTAAGCATGGGTGTTACTCCCTTCTCTGTGCTGCTTTCCTTCCCTGCAATGCAGGGCTGCTGATGCCAGCAGAAAGGATGGGCCAGTGAGCAGGGTACAAGCTTGCAACTCTGGTTCAGATCTCCAGTCAGATCCCAGCCTTGGAGCAACTCCCCACCCAGCTGTGCACCCTGCCAGCACTGCTGGGGCCGTCTTCCTGGAAACCCTGGTCCTGTGCTGTCATGACACTGCTGCTACTGGGGTTTCCATGGAAACTGGCTGCAGTGACATGGACAGGGGCTGCTGGGAAATGGAGTCCACTGTGGGTCTGATCCAGCCTGCGGGCTGGACTTTGCTTGCCCCTGCTCTAGTCCCTGACCCAGCCTCCTGCACTTGAGTGAAGTCCTTCTCCCAGTCAAGGCAGGTGTGTAGGAGCCAAAAAGTCAGTGACTATTTCCATTTGCAGGCAGGAATAAAAGAAGGAATAGGGCCCAACATCTGCTACATTTACATAAAAGAAACAAAGCCAAGCTCTGCCCATTGTGCACTGATGTTGTTTATTAGGTTTCTGTAGCCTCCTGACACAGCTGGGCCCAGAAAATGGAACAGGTTATTCCTTAAAGTGTCTATTTGACAGAGTCTGGGTTAAGACTGTAGTCAGAGGCATTAGAAAAGGCAGTATTAGAAGCAATGAGAGGTGGTGATAGCAGGCCTTTTACAGCATGGTGAGTGGGGAGGGGAACTCCAGCCTTCCTGCTGTTGCAGTGGAGACTAGGCACAAGTTTGCTTTCTGTTTATTCAAGCCAGACACACACAGGCACCATGCAACATGACCTGGGCAGGAAATGGTTGGAGAACCGGATTTGGATAGTTACTGCAGTTTGCCTTATCAGAAACTGGGCATCTGGTGGGTACGGCTGCTCCTAGCTGGGAGCAGTCTGGTTACTAGCCTGGTAAATCGGTGCAGTGACACTCCTGCATAGCACCTGCTTGTTCAAGGGAACCAAAATTTACAGGATAGAGTTACCAAAAACTGCTCTTTCCTACCCACCCTTATATCACCATTGTTGACAGAGTATTGTGTTTTGATATGACAAGCAATCTGTGTCCTCTGCCAGGGGCTGACTATCCTGATGTCCCACTGTGTTAAAGATATCCCAGAGAACCTTCCTTTCCAAGCACTTTGAGCAAGGCCACCTCCACCCCACTTTCTGTGGTGACCCTGCCAGAGCCAGTCACCTTTTAGTGGGTGCTCTGCTAGTTTGGGCCAATGCCGACTTACCTGATGCTTGTCCTCCTAAAAAGGTAATTGGAATATTTTTTTCCACCCCCTAAGTCACATACAGCCACTGGCAGTACCACCTACTTCCCAACCCTCCTTTCCAAGTGTCCCAACCTCTCTCCAATGTGCATGACAGAATATGCACACACACACTAGCATGCACACCTGTAGCTGCAGACACATGGGGAAGGCTACATGTATAGAAGAGAGGCACGCACACAGACTCATGCCCCTCATTGCTTTTCCTAAATCACATACTTTCCAGCACTTGAATATTCCTTTGCCAGTGGCTCCTTTACCCCTAGCAATCAGCACAGCAACAGCTGATCCAGAAGTCTCCATGGTGGGAGTATGACAGATGCACCCTGGTTTGCAATGAGGGCCTTTTATCTGACCTAGAGATGGAAGGAAAGGCCTTGGAGAGGCAGGTTGGCTTGAGACACCAGCACCATGCCCTAGTCTAGGCCAGTTACTGTACAAAATGAACAAACACACACATTATTTACAGCCCATTTTTCACATAATGGAGCAGCTTTTGGCTCGGTCTTTCCTGATCTCTGTGTCATTCAACAAGTCCGTCCTGCCGGGCATCTGAGAGACCCGCTTCAGTCCCCGCTTGGAGTTGCTGCGCTTCAGGTTCTTGTGCATCCTGTTGACCGAAGCCAGCGTGGTCACATGGAAAACATCACGCACGCTGTTCTCTGAGACCTTGGAGGAGCACTCGACGTAAGCCACTGCCCCGATCTGCCGCGCCAACATGCTGCCCTGGGAGCCAGGGAAGGGTGGGGGAAAGAAGGAAAGAGAGGTGTTAAAATGTCAGCAGTCTGATTAGGCCATCCTCTCGCATCACATTAACCTCTGCCTGTGCTGGCGATGGAGCTCAGTCAGTGCAGCACAGTGGGGAGCTGTGCACACATGATGTTTATTTATCACCTCTTCAAAACAAAAGAGAGAGCGCATGAGAGTCAGATGCTAGCATGGCTGCTGGGGGAGACAGCACTGCCAGGTGCCAAAAATGCTGATGCCAGGTGCCTATTTGCTGCTCTCTCAGATGCAGGCAGAATGAGACTAATGAAAGGAAAGCAGGCCTCTTTCTAGGGATGCAGGGGGAAATGCATCTCTCTTCTCATCCCTCGGCTGTCCTTTCCCACACCAAAAGCTTGTCAGTCATTACAACTGTGAACCTCTGAGCACAGCGCAGCCTCTTCTACCTGGAGTTACAAATGTACAGAGGTTAGACAAGACACTCCTGCTCCATGTACTAGAGCTGCGTACTTCATGGAGCTTGCACCGAGGCAGCGTGTGAACAGACCCCACAGCACCATGTCCACCCTTTATCCAGCAATGCAGGCTTAACTGCTCACACTGCAGGGACAAAACTGCTCATCCATGGGCTGGCCTGCTCTCACAGCAGAAGTCAGAGGCCCTCAGACTCCAGGGGACTGGGAAAAAGAACCGTCATTGCTAACCGTGTTTGAGGAACAGGGCATCTAAAACTACAGAGCAAAGGTGGAGTCGGGAGAAAAGAGAGAACACTCCCAGCCATTGCCCGTTCCTCACAGGTTTTAGTCTCTTTGTCCCCAGCTACCAACTCCAGGAAGAACATTCACTTCCATGGCAGAACCATGCCCCTCTCCCCACCCACTTATCCTGGCTGCCTGTAGAGCTGCCCACCCAGGAGATCTGTTCTTGTGCTCACATGTCATCACTGCCAGGGACCACCATTCCAGCAGCTCATAGAAGCTGGGTCCAAGAGCAGGTCTTGCTGTGCAGCGAAAGCACATAGCACCTGGGTCTGACAAATAACAGGATTGTCACCTTTACTGCAAAGGTAAGCAACCAAGGCCCAGAGAGATTTGGCAACTTGCCCAACGTCATTTGGAGAGCCAGTGGCAGACAGGCACTGACCCCAGCAATCCCACGTCCCAGGCAAGCTCATTGCTCCTGACAGGCCTAGGGCAGAGGGCACCCATTCTTAACGGTATGTATAGAGACCCAGAGACCACACTGCCGTAGCGTCATGCAACCAGACATCTGTTCCTTCACATGTAAAAGCCCTGGCACAAGAAAAGGCTCTGGGGGGCTCCAGTTGTCATAGGGAACTCATGCCACTGACACCCTGGTGCAATTATCCTCCTTTGCTCAAGCACTATATCCTCTGAGCAGGCAACTGGCAACAGAACATGTGAACCATATCAATACTCCTCTCCCCTGTAAGCTGATGCTGCAGTGCTACAAACAGGGAACACATGTCAGCATACAGGGAGTAGGGACAGCGTGGTAGCACTACCAGGGATCCCAGAAGGCTCGCCATGACTGAGAAACAGCTGCTGTCAATACACACCACATCCCAGCATGAAGGAATGAAGCCTACAGTGGAGTGCAAGTGCCAAACCCCAAGGTCTCAAGTCCAGGCTATGTAGAGAATTGTACCAGCTTAACAACACAGGCAGGACTTTAAACCATGCAAGGCAGAGAAAGACACGCTCTTGTGTGGACACATTAAGTTCACTTCCAACCAAGCCAATTTCAGATTAGTCCAAGTCATTTAGGAACTGGTCTGAGATGAACTGAAAGGAGTTGCTCTTGTACAGAAATGCACATCCCTTGGTTTAAATAGCATCACTTAAACCAAATAGAGTAAAAATTGATTTAACAGTTTTCAAATGAGGCTTGGCATTTTGCTGGCCCCTTTACAGGCATCAACTGCACTGTTGGGGCTTTCATCCCAATGCAGTCACTGAGCCTGGCTGGTTTGATTGTCCCCTCTCAGTGACCGTGCCACAGCTCCCATTCTGAGCCCATTCACAGGCCCCTGCATCTCACAGGACAGACAGCAGCAACCTGGAGAGGGAATTAGGGTTTGTGCATCAGCATCACAAGGCAAGGCTACCTCCTTTCACAGATGAGATTCCTGCAGGCTCTGGGGCGATGTGCTATGCCTAGGGCATGGACTTATTGGGCGCCTATACATGTGCAGTAAGGCTGCTCTGATGTGCTGTAATTACAGTACATTGGAGCAGACTGGATTACCTGAGTCCGCTAGAGTGTGGCAAATTACTGTTCTCCAGCAGACTCCAGTGTCCGTATACTGAAAAATGGCAGTGAGGGCACTTTAATTAAAGCTTGCTGAATGAGCTATAGTTAAAGCATCCCCACTGCCATTTTTCAGTGTGGGGACACCAATACATGTGATGCATTGGGTGCTTTAATAAAAACGGCTCTTGGAGACACTCCAATTAAAAAAAAAAAGTGTCCCCCTACTCTTCCCCCCCTCCAACTCCTAATGCACATATATAAAACACCCACTGAGGGGCTGATGACACAATAGACCCAAGGGCAAGTCTTGTGCACTTCTTCCAGCCACTGGAGGCAGGCTGGCAGGTGCTGAGAAAGAGTGAATCCTAGCCCTGGTCCTCCTGGATCTTGTGCATAAGTTGCTCCATGCCAAGGTCTTTTGCTCGTGCTCAGAAACCCACAAAACCTGGCAATGCTCCAGTAGTGGCCTTCAACCTGATGGCTCTGCACCCATCAACAGAAGCATATGCCTGCAGCTGTCACTCCCTTGAGGCTGCTGCAGCCAAGCCAACTAAGTCCTCCCCAATGCCAGCTGCATCTGGGGAGCTGATGGAGGCCTCATCAAGACTTGGAGAAAGCCTTTCCTGCCCTAGCAGCAGCCCACCCTGGAAGTTCCCTCCCCATACCAAGCCCTTCCCCACTCCCCACCCTCCTACTTCACATGCGAGATCAAGCAGCTCCATCCTTGTCTAGGAAGGTAATTTTAGCTGCTAGCTGTGAACTAGGAAGTGACACCTGCACACAGCAGCAGTAGCAGCTCTGGGAGAGGCCCATGCAGTGAATATTCAGCGAGTGCTAAGAATATGCCAAGCTCTCCAAGGGCACAGAGGAGTGCATCCATGAGTGGGAGCCACCTGCTTGCTCCAAATCAGTCCTGTGGGCCAAGGCCAAACCAGTCTTCAGATAAGGAGGGGAGAAATAAAAGGGTCATTTCCAGTCCAGGGCTTGGGAGCCGAGCCAGCTGCCTTTGAGCAGCCCAGCTTCCTCTCACTGGTGGGGTTTGAAACAAACATGCTGACCCTCCTTCCCCCTCTCTGCTCCCTCCCACAATCGCAAGACAAAACTGAGATTCACTCCCATGACATGGGATTCACCTGCTCATGTGTGACAGGGATGAGGCGCTGCTTGGAGAGCTCCCGCAGGGTGTTCAGATCTGTCCGCATGTCCAGCTTGCAGCCAACCAGCACAATCTTCGCATTGGGGCAGAACTCCTGGGTCTCCCCTTGCCACTGCGGGAAAAAGTACAATAGGCAGGGGCTCAGCACCAGCTTATATCACCCTCATCAAGGGCAGCTAAACGCTCCGCCCTCCCCTTCATAGTAGCTAGAGTCGGAAGGGACCTAGGTAGATCATCTAGTCCGACCCCCTGCCTTGGCAGGAAAGAGCACCGGGGTCAGATGACCCCGGCAAGGTGCTCATCTAACTTCCTTTTAAAAATCCCCAGGCTAGGATCCCCCCTGACCAGTTTGTAGCAGGCCACAAGGTCCCCCCTTAACCTTCTCTTGTGGAGGCTAAACAGATTCAGGTCCCGTAGCCTCTCCTCATAAGGCCTGCCCTGCTGACCTGTGACAAGGGTGGAACAGGGAATATCCCCAAGTCAGCAAGAGGCATTTGCAGAATCTCAACCTTTGGGTCCAGCCCCTTCCAGGCCAGACAACACCCAACACAGGGATCAGTCACAGAGGGAGAGTCAGGGCTACAGAATGAGCATGCTCCTTCATAGTGCACAGCACCTGCCAGCTCTGCTGCTCTCTCAGAGCCAGCAACAGAACCCAGTCTCCCGTATTGCACCATACCCAGCTCCAGCCTCAGCCCCACTACTCTTGCAGAGCTCTCATAGTTCCCCCACCCTAATCCATTAGACTCCACTGCCCTCCCACAGCCAAGTACAGAACCCAGGAGTTCTGGCTCCCAGCCTCTCCCACCCCGCCTGCTCCAACTACCATAACAGTCCATGCCAGGAGGTTTTGCAGCATAACTTGCATCCCAGGGCAGGGTCAGCACAGACAGCAGCTAGGTGTGGAGCTTTGGGAACTGGCTGTTTCATCTTCTTTTATAAAAAAAGAGACCCTCCAGGGCTCCATATTGGGCATCACAACCCACAGGGATGGAGTGCTGCTTTCAGCTGGCTGTCTAACTTCTCTTCATTCCTTTTCATTCTTCATCTTGGCAAATTTCCCTCAGGGCCCTGAGCAAACAGTTCTCTCTGAGTGCCTCACTTCTGCCAGGACTGTCAGCTGCTTACTCTGTGTCAGTACCAGAGGGACACAGTCTCCTTCAACAGTGCTGTGCTCCCATGGAAGGGCCCAGACTCCTGCAGGTTGCACATCAAGGTGCCATGCCACTTGCCAATCCACCTGCAAAATGCTGTTGGGAGTTCAGAAGCTTGCATACCCAGCCATCTGTGGTGACTAGCCCTCCTACCAGCACCAGTCCCACTCAGTCCCCATACTCTGAAGACAACATGGAACAGCAGCCAGGCCCATGGCCGACTTGTGTGTGGCAGGTAGGAAAGGGAGAGAAGGGTAAAAGCATCCTCACACCCTCCTTGCTGCCCTACGAGAGCCAGCACCCTCCAGCCCAAAGCACTCTCAGTCCCATGTCCAGACCTAACCCCAGGGAGAGAATGCTCAGAGACACTGAGGGTTGGTCCTCCAGGCTGACTAGTAAGGTCACTGATGGGCCAGAGGGTTACCAAACATGGGCCTGGGCAGTGCTCACCAGCACACAGTAGCCCTAAGCCCTCCTGAAGCAGTCACTGACAATCATGTTCAGAAACAGGCTCTGCTGCTCTTTTAGCATTTTCCAGCTTGGTTCCAGCCCCCTCAAGAGTGGCCAAGCCAGCATGGCCCTGGCTGACCTCCCCTGAGAATCCAGCTTTTCCACCCACGGAAGCTGGGGCCAACATCACTGGACCAATTGCAGTTCCCACCTGCAATCAGTGCTGGGGAAGGTCTGCCTGGATGTTTAATTTGGAATCAGGCTACCAGATCCTGGAGGCAGCTGGCACAGCTCTCATCCTGCCCAGGGGCAGAGCCCAGCACCCCCAGTTCTCCAGAGGGAGGAAGCAACCGGAATCTAAGTGACAAGTGGTCAGAGCCCCAAGATAAGAGAGAGTCAGGAAGATTTCATCTGGACTGGCTGAAGCTGGGTGGGCCAGAGCAGACCCTCTTCCTCACTTTGTGTTACAGCCCCCCCACCTATGTACACTCTACAAACAGCTCAGCACAGGGAGACACAGGGACAGGTGGCTTTGACCTCTGAACATACAGAAGCCCCCAGGGGGAGAAGCCTGGGAGAGCAGGTGTTAGAGGCCAAGATACCCACCACTAGAGAGGGTGCATCTTCTCTGTGCAAGGCAACAGGTGTCTGAAAGGTGGCTAGCTTACCAGAGCACTTTATTGTTACAGGCAGTGGCAAGAATCATCATGTCCAAGAAGAGGAAGCTTTCCATTTGCCTGTTCCAGGTCCACCTTCCACACCTGCTAAGCCTAAGCTGCCAAATCTCCCACTCAGGGCCCTGTTTTGGGCTTCACTATAGAAAAACAGCCTAGCGTGCAGATCTGGGTCTTCAAAAGGCTGTCTAAGTTGAGCCCTTTTGGCTATAATGAGCTGCAGTCCCTGCACAGTAGAGAAAGGGGCCCAATTCTGCCCTAGAGTTTGCTTTAGATGCAAGGCAGAGACATGTGCCGCCAATCCTGCCAGGATGAAGGCATCACCCCATGAAAGCCGAGTTTGTATCAACTGGAAAGCTGTTTGTTTGGATTCTCTCAGGTGGCTCCTTCCCCCTCACTGCTACGTGCTGTTTATATAAAACTACGATTCTATGAATCAAAAGCCAGTTCTGATTTTGCATCCTAGGCATCAGACAGGCAACGATGATAAAGACTCCCTCTGCTGAATTAGCATCTTGGCCCACGGCTGGAATAGGCAGCTTTATTCTCCTTCTTCATTTGATATCAAAAGCTAAACCCCATTTCCACTTCACTGTGCCTTAGGAATTTTCCTCACCTCTGGCAGCTGTAAACCTGTGCCAAAAGTAGTGAGGCAGCTACTCAGAGGTACTTAAGAAATCCCTTGTGATTTAGGGTTTATTTTAAGTCACCATATCAAAAAGCCATTGCCTAATAGTATTTGAAGCATCTGGGAAGGCTGCACAGGGAAAAGCTTGCGCTTAGCAGTGCAAATTCTCATATACGGAATGTCTGTGGAAACACTCACAGATAAGTCGCAGTTCTCACTAATTATGGGTGGTTTGCTGCTCATTAAGGCGCAAACAGTTTGCTCATACGGTTGTTCTGCAGAATCCAAAGCTGGGCAATGGCCACGTGCAGTCTGCCACTCTCCTACTAGCCAGAGCCAAATGCAGGGAGCAACTTGGATTCCATCACTACAACACTGACTGCAGGTCTGAAGGGGTCTTTGTCCCCCAAACCAGGGCATCCCAGCCCTAGCCTAACTTCCCAACACACCCTCCCAGCAGGATGCACTAAAACAAAAAGGTATCTAGTTCAGCTAAGCAGTTGGTAAAATCTGGGCAGGGGTGCAGGGTCAGGAACTACAGTGTGACTTATTCAGAGGCAGAACCTGACCCAGTCCTACAGCCTGGACTGACTGGCAAGGGCAACAACAGCAACTGTTTAGGTCACGGTTGTCCAATTTCAGAGGATCCCTGGGACACATACCATATGGTCATTCCCCCCCACCAGAGACCAGGGCAAGAAATGGAAGCCAGAGGAGGGAGGGGGTGGTGGTGATCACAGCAGCAGCAGCAGACCAGCACCTGGCCAGGAGCCTGTGGGCTGCGAGTTACTCACTTACTTCATGTAGCCCATCAGCCACCAGCTCAAGAGCCCTGGCTTAGGGCTCTGTCATACCTTTCACTCCCCAGACTCCCAAAGCACTCTGCCAAACAAACAGATCTGAGCCAGCTCACCCCATCTCCCCACCCCAATACAATTCAGCAGCTATTTACCAATACCTCACAGTGGTAAGAACTCATCAGCAGGTACAGAAGGAGCTTCAGCAGGTTGCACACATTTGTCAGAGCACTGGAGTTATCCAAGACGCCCTGGGGTTGTCAGGGACCGTAAATAAAATCAGGAGATGGATTTCACAGCCCACCAGAAAGGAGGCAGCTCCAGCAGCATGATACCCAGAAGCAGCATTCAGGGTTGTTGGGGTCAGTGCCAACCTATGAAAAGGACTTCAGCATCCTCCCTTCTGCACTGCGGATTCTCCTAGGTAGCCTTCCACCTTCATGCTGCTCAGCACTGTCAAACCAATTGGGATGCTAGCCTGAGATACCACGTCCCAGGCTGGAACATCCACCAGCTGTGCAGAATAGCTTTGCTGCGAGTACCGAATTACACTTCAAGCAATTCACAGCCGAGCAAAGGCCTGACTAGTGAACTTAGATGTACATTCCCAAGGGCCAGCAGCAGAATCTGAGCCCCAAGGCACTGACTTGTGACCTATGCCTCCTGGCTTGGGATGATGCTAATGCACACAGGCCTGAAACCTGAGGTCACCTTTAATGGTCTCTGTCATCAGCCTGCAGTGAGCAAACCATTGCCCTCTCCACAATGCTGACATGAAAACAAGGGGGACAGAGCCAACTGACAAACACTCCTCTACAAGGAAACAGGTGCCAGGAGCCATGTCCCAACTGTATTGGCAAGAGTTCTGTGGTAGCTGGTTAATGGTCATGCTAATGGGAGCTCCAACCACAGTGCTTTCCAAGGCCATCACTAAAAGACTGCCTCACACAGACCCACATTCATATTCACACCTCAGTGAAATGCACTATTCACAAAGTCTTCCACTGTGAAAAGGTCTCCCTTTCTGCTACAGTCCAGGGACAAGCTGGCTGCAGCAAGTCCTTTCATTCAGTCACACTGGCTCTGGTAACTGTCCTGCCTCTCTCCCCAGCCTTGTTCTTATCCTGCAGTCCTCATCATGGTATGTGGGTGCCTCTGGGTTGGGAACCTGTCCCTCAGGAAGTCACAGTCCTGTCACTCTAGGATGTGGGGGAGCAGACACTAGACTGACAGCTTGAAGAGCTGGGCCCTGTTCCTAGCCTGCTGGGTGACCTTTCTGGACTGCTGCTACAGGGCAAAAAAGAGCCTGTTAGAGCCTAGGGCTCCAATCACTGGATGCTGCCAAGAGCCCATGCACAAGTCCAGTTTTGCCCTGGTGGAGTCAGGAAATACAAAGCAAACCACTGGCAGCCTGGCCCTGGGGAGCAGAGACCCGTCACCTTCAGGAGTGATGGCAGCTTGAAGGGATGTAGCATGGAGGGGGTAGTTGCCAAACTTTTGAATTCCCCACAAGCCCAGTGTTGACTTGGCCCCAGGTGGATGGCAGACAGCTGCCTCAAAAAAGTGGAGGGGAGAGAGGCCACTACCCAGAGATACCATGAGAAAAGCTGCCCCTGCCTGCCTATAACACATGCTGCCCAAGCTCATACCAGAGGACCCCACTGCCTCATAATAGGTTTCTTTCAAGTTCTCTTTCATCACAACCCTTAACTCACTGCCTCACAGCAGAGGCTACCCCCCCCCAGAGGGCTCAGGTATCAGGTAGAAAAGATCCTTTTACAGCTGTGAGGGAAAACAAAGGTGCCCAGGGATATTTGGCATGACCCCAGCAAGCAGAAAGGTGGGCAGTGCTCTGGGTTTATACCAGACCACAGCCAAGGCTGATGTGGATTCAGAGCCAAAGGTTTGCCAGTGCTGAATGCCTTACCACAAATCATGGCCTACTGCATCATCATAAGGTAGCAGTCCCTAGGGGAGCAGCAAACCCCTGGGCTCAGCCATTGCAGACTGCAGCAGAGAAGCCCCACATCACTGGTTAGCGAACACAAGACACAGACCTTCTTGAGCACGCTGTCCAGTGTCTCTGGGCGACTGATGTCAAAGCAGATGAGCACAGCATCCGAATCAGGGTAGGCCAAGGGGCGGACGTTGTCATAGTAGGCAGAGCCTGCAAAAAAGGTAAGACAGCCATCAGCAGAGGGTTGGAAAGATACCCAGTGATGCCAAAATGAGGCTGGCAAGGTGTTTCTGGCCTGGGGCAAAGCCCGTAGCCTGTTAGCTCTGCCAGATGCCCATAGGAACTGGAAATGGCATCACTGTGATGTCAATCTACTTAGAAGCTGCTCCACAGTCCAGCACCCAACCAGTGTCACATTCACCCCACCCTGTCTCTGGAGGACCAGCTGGATTTCACCCTCAAAGTAGCCTGTGCTGCTAAACCTGCTCTTTGCGCTCCTGGTTTGCCCCTCCCCAGCAAGACCTGGTTTATGCTGAAGGAAGAGGCAATGATCTTTACTGCACACACAGCCTTCAATCCTTCCTGGGTTTCAGAAGCAGGGTGAGGGGTGCTATACAGAGCCTCCACTTGCAGAGCTGTGCCTGCATCTGTAGCTTAAGACATGGAGGCACAAGTTAATGAAGCTCCATATGCCCCTAAATCACAGCAAGCTCTGCAAAGATGTTCATTTACAGACACCAGGATCACATGCTGATCTGGCAGCCCCCCACCCACCTTTTAGCAAGTCTGCCACTCCCAGATGAACTCTCCACTGTCCTGTTCAGCAGAGCTCATGCACAGCACTCCAGGGTCCCAAACAAGCCAAAAGTAAGGGGTGCATAGAGAAACAGATGCTCCTGTACCACCCCAAGCTTTCCTAGAGCTCTGCCAGAGCCCAGTGTCTTGCACCCCCAACACCATCCCTCATGCTTCTGCATCAGAGAGAACTCCCCAGGGCTGAGCAGCTTTACACAGCACAAGCAAATCTACTTTCCTGAAGATCTCTGGATGCCATCATTCACGCGCCGGTGCTAGCTCCCTGGGGCAGCATGTACACAGGTACACACAAGATAAATACCTACCACATACTAGCCCCCAACCAGAAGAGATGACAGGCTAGCCCAAAAATCCTCTCTCCAGTCATGCGTGAAGGGAGATATACAGGGAGTTCCAGCCACTGAGCTGTGGGATAGACCTAGAGACAGCAGTAGCAGCAACAGCAGCAATGCTACAGGGAAGGAGCTGAAACTATACTAGGAGATCCCCTCCAGCAGTGCCTCAGAGCCACCCATAACATCCTAAAGCAGACACACACACCCACTTTAGCCCAGGATGAGGGAACTTAGGGGCCAAGCTCCCTGGCGGTGATGCTCTATTGAAGTCAGAGTTAAAGCCTCCGAAAATTTGCCCCACTGGACTTAGGTGTGGAAGTCAAAAGCTTTGGTCGTGGTGTCCTTAGATTTAACCCCAAACTTCTTTCAGTGAAGGAAAATTGGGCAAGCTTGTGCTCCTTCCTCCCTGGCAAGTATCTGGCAGCAAGAGGGAAGGATGCTGTGCTCTTGGTACATGCTAGCCCAACAGGGTGAGGAAGTGCCTGGAGAGCCTGTGAGTAAGCCACAGTGACTCACATATTCAAAAATGTCCCCAATTATTTGTCAAGCAATTACTGTTGTGCTAATGGCTGGAAGGCATAGCCAAGAGAAGATGGGGAGTGGGAGACAGAAGCTGCACTGGCTGCTTTAGCTGTATGGGCTTTAAATGCAGCATACAAACACTCTCACTGATGTGACACCTCAGCTAGACTTAAATAGCTGTAACACTTGCACACATACCTCTCCTCTCATGTGGTGAAACTGGCCCTTAAGGGGTGAGAGAAGTTAAGACCTGGGGGGTAAAAGGCGGGGGGGAGAAAAAAAAAAAAATGCCCTGTGCTCTGGATTTATGTTGGGAAAAAAAAGTCAGATCTCCATTTTTTGTACATAAAAGATGTGTCAGCATTCAGAGAACAGGTCATAAAATTAGAGGGGTATGATTCTGTATTCTGCCCGATTTCTCCATGAGCTGGCATGATGCCCACAGTCTGAATCCTGCACTGTTATGAGCACACACTACCTTTAATGCAAATCTCAGGCATTAAAGTCACTGTCCCATAATGTTTTTATATGAAGCGCATTGTGTGTGTGATTGTAAATGCCTCAGTAAACAGTAACGGAGCAATCAGCTTACTGCTACTTAAAAACACTATTTCAGTTTTATATTTGGCTTTATGATGGCTTAAACTTCCTGGAGGGATGAGAAACAGATGTTTATTTATGAAAGGGGGAAGCAGAGACACTGCAGCCCTTGTTCAATTCACATATTTTTTGCCTTTTTGACCGAAAGAATCGCCTATCCCAGGGGTGAGGAAACAGGACGTGCTTCCTGGTGATGGCCCCTTGGGAATGCTCTGGGCCAGTGCTTTCCCACCCTGCGGGAGGGAGCCAGAGCACCCAGCCCTGCTGTCAAATGGCTCCTTGATAGGGCTGAGTGCCTAATGAATTATGGATGATGACAGTTTACATTTCCGGAAGGGCAAGGATCTGCTTTAACAGTGCATGCAAGGAGAATAGGCTAATTCTCTGCAGGGGTTTCTGTCAGGGGAATCCTTGTTTGCCTCCTATGCCAGCAGCTAAGAGAGTAAATCTGCAATACAGGGCTAGAATGTAGGCCTCTGGGCAGCCCTGCTAGAGCATCATGCCAATAGCATGCAAGGTGCTTGACAGACAAAGGAGGCAAAGTCCCTGCATCAACCTGCTTCCAACTGAAACACCCCTCTTCGCAACGGAGAGGGGCTAAAATGAGACCAAAGCAGCAGGAATGATCCCACTGGCAGAGCCTGCATCTCCCTGGAGCCCAAACCTGACCAAAATCTTCCAATTCCTGAAAGCCATTTCTTGCGTCAGCACCAGAGGGAGGACATCCTCTCCCCTGTCCCAGATGGTCAACTGCAAGATAAGACAGGCAGCCTACTGGTGCCATCACAACTCTAAAGATGACCAGAGGGGAATAAAGGAATCCTGGCCAGGGACGCATCCCTTCTGACTACAGAGAACAGGGCCCTGCCTCAGCACCAACACTGATGTGACCCCCAAAGGAGCTGTACATGGAGGCCATCTGCTTGTAGGTGGTCCTTGGTATGATAGAGCTTCTCGTGAGGCCATGGGCTGCATGTCAGAAATCCAGAGCCTAGAGAAGCTGGCAGGTCCAGGGTCCAAGAGTGCAGTTTCTCAAGCTACCATGTCAGCAAGAGCCAGAAAGCTGGGCAAGGAGCCAGGTGGGTACTGCAGCCCATCTTAGTGTCCTGCCCTAGGCGGGTCTGCAAACCCAGTACTAAAATTGTAGCTCCCTTCAGCCCCCTTATGCTCTGCCTTAAGCAAACAATGAGGGTGTGAATATTAAAGGCTAGGAAGGGCCTACACATTACATGCCATACCCAAAAAATCCCTACAAGAATCTAATGCCTACACAGAGCTAAACCCTCTTTCACCTTCACCTGCTTAAGTGGTATTTACATACCTGGGTAGCTGCAGTTTTTCGCCCTCGCATAGTTTGCATTTCTGTCTGCATTAGTATAGATCTGTTTGCCCTATGCCTCCCTTCTGCATGTGCTCACTCTAGCCACATAAGCTCCAGGGTGGAACAGGATCACCTGGATGCACATGAAGGTAACGGTAGACACATCCCAAAATATTAGTCGCAGAAGACCCACAAGCTTGCGGGGGTGGGGGGGAGAACCTCCCACCATTTAGCGATTACATTTACCCAAGGAGAAGGAGACCCGAGTTCTAGTTTCACTTCACCCAGAGAGGGTTTTTAAACTTGCCTCTCTCCGACTTCCCAGAACAGCCACAGGCTGCCCAGAGCACCCTCTAACCTTCTCTTGAAGCTTACCCACTAGGCACCCAGAAAAGGGAAGATATGTGGGGCTAGGAAGAAGCAAATAAACCAAAAAGAACATGTTTCAGCGAGATGGTCCTGGCCAATGGGAAAGAAACTTCTCTTCTGAAGGGGCAGCCATAGCAGTACTCGTTATCCAATGAATATTAAATACGAAGAGCTAACAATCTTTTGGAGACAGGCCAGAACCCAAGGCCCCTGCCTTTCCAGAGTAGACATCTTGCTGCCTTGACTGTCTCCCCCTGACGACACACAGACTCGCCCACTGGACAGCCAGGAGGCCCAACTTCAAATGGCAGCCTGGAAGGTGCTCTGGGCAGTACCCAGGCTACAGGTTGGTGGCTACAGCACTTTGCTGAAAGGAGTGAGAAATGCAAGTTGAAACGCCCTCTGCACGAAGGAGGGCCTAGAATGTGGGTCTACTGCTCTTTGGGCCAGTGCCCAAATTACTTACCTACTGGGCTAAAACAGGAAATGATCCTCTTCAGTTTTATTCCTGGCAGTTTTGCATGCCCCCATGCGATCCTATTCTGCCACAGAAATAGAATCTGAATGGTGTTCCTGCAGTTTTTGGCACTTACCCAGCTATACAAATGCCATTTAGGCACCTGTAGGTAAAGCCCTTAATACATCGCCCCTACAGTGAGGCCTGGCAAAAAGACATGGGGAGGTGAGGAGAGGACAGTGGAAAGGAAGCAGTCCCCACCACCCTCACAGCACTTGCTTTAGTCTCAGACACCATCCGTTCCCTAAAGACACAAAAACCTGAGGGGGCTCTGCTTCTAGGAGCCCAACTCTGCATGACGTGACCCCCATTTTCAGAAGCACTGAGCACCCGTAAGTCTGCTGTGGTCACTATGATGTGTCAGAAATCAGGTTCAGTTTGGCTCAGCAAAGTCCCTTGCTCAAAGAGGGATGCTACTGCCAGTCTCCTGGAGATGGAGCTCCCTGATGGTTCCATCAGCTCTCACCAAGAGTCACCAGGGACACTAGTCCCTGTATAGACAACTTCCCAATTAACCAGGCAAGCCAGGAGGAGAAGCAACCAGAACCCAGAGCAGAAGGAAGTGGCCCAAATCCTCCCCACTGCCACAAACCTCAATGTACCCAGCCAGCTCCTGCCCCAAGGATGCCTGGTGGGAAAGTCACCCATTACTCACAGAAAGCAGCTGTTTCCTGCATCAGCAATGGGTTCCTTGGGGCAGGAGGAGGAAGCCTGGCACATTAGGAAATCAGCTTAAACCTCATGATCACTGCCACAAAGATCAGGAAAGTCCTGGTCTGGCTTTGGGCTGAAACTGCTTTTGTACAAGCGGCAGACTTGGCATCAGCAACAGCCCCCACCCCCATGGCACAGTGAGGTGACCCAGTTCCCACTGAATCCGGCACTGCTGGTGAAAGGGACTCTGAGCCCAGACTTCTCAAGACAGCCACTTTTCAGGCCCCCTGCCCAGTGCCAGTAAGCAGCTTGACCTCTGGCACAATCAAGACAGTGATGCACATGATGGCTGGACCCTTCCTGCAAGGAAACCAGTCCCCCCTAAGGGATATGGATAGATTATTTATAAGCCTCTGGCACCCTGTGGGGGCAGGCCTGTGCCCACTACAAGCAAGAGTCTGCACCATTCCTCCCTTCCCGTCCCTGCTGGGATGAGAGTGCCCCTTACACACACCTCACACTTTTTGGTTCCCACAGTTTATGTAAAGATTTCTAGATGAAGGCATTACCTCCCAATCTGGGCAACTTCCCTTCTGGGAAGGACACCTAGGTTCCTCTGAGCAAAGACACTGCTACAACCAACTGTATCATAGCAACCTGCTGCTTCCCTTGGTGAGTCATGCAAGCAATGGGGGGGCAGAGCTAACAGCACTCCTCAGTTCACTCCGCACGATCCGAATGTGGCAAGCTGCATGGCCCCTCCCCACCCCAATCAAGTTCTACAAGCACACTCTTACTTGCGTAGACCCTGCCAGCACAGACATCAGCAGTCTGACGGAGGGAGACGAAACAAAGGCAACTTCAGGTCAAGAGCTTCACTTTCTTAATGAGAACAAAATTGCCTTTACACTCATTAAACTGCTACTCCTACCTCCCAGAACTGGAAGAGTCACTGAAAGACTTGAGATGGATCTGGCATGACCTATTAGTACAGCTGTCCCCCAGACCTCCAGAGTCCGGCACAGCTAGCTACAGGCTAGACTGGGGGCAGTGCTCCTCTTAGCCCCATACCAATCCAGCACTTCTGCTTTCCAGCTCATGAGGGAGACTCTTTGGTCTCAGAGAATTCCCCTGGGTATTGTTTTAACTTCTGCATCTACTGCATTGTCTTCAGATTTGGCAAGGATAATTAGAGGCCAACGTCCCCTGTAATGGCGACTCCAAATCTACTTTTATTGACTCACTTAACATTTGATACCTGCTGCTGCAGTTCAGTGGTAGAATCCTTGTGCACCATGTGGCAGACCTGGGTTTGATTCCCAGATGTGTATATAACTATAGCCAACAAGGCACTGAATCATAGAAATTAAAGGGCTGGAATGGACCTTGAAAGATCATTAAGTCCAACCCCCCTGCTCTAGGCAGGAATACTGCCAAGATCAAATGATTCCAGCAAAAGTCCCATCTCCTTTTGAAGACTCCCAGGGTTGGGGACTGCACCATCTCCTTGGGAAGTCAATTCCAGATTCTGGTCATCCTTACCGTAAAGAAGTTCTTCTTTACATCCAAATTGTTAGAGGGTGGTTTCAGTTTATGGCCATTGCTCCTTGTCCTCCCCTAGGGCACCTTAGTAAACAGTTTCTCCCAGCTCCTGACATTCACCACTTACATACCACCAAGACCCCCCTCAGTCTCCTCTTCCCTGGGCTGAACATCCATAGATCCTCATAAAGTTTTTCTTTCCTCATAAGGCTTATTCTCCAGGCCCTCAATCATTCTTGTGGCCCTTCACTGGACCCTTTCAAAATTGTCCACATCTTCTTTGAAGTGTAGTTGCCCAGAACTGGACACCTGAACTTGGGATCCAATGGCCAGACTGTCGTCTCAATGGCCTAAAAGGGCAGATGGAAGGTCTGGGCTACCTCCACTCCTCCATATTCCTGCTTAGGTGTATATATTGAAGACCCTGGTGACCTCTTGTGAATACACCATGATCTGGAAAGATCAGCGGTTGCCATCTAACATTTGATACCTTCCAAATTTTCCAGCAGTACATCATGGAGACTTATCTGGCAGCAAAGAGTCAACCTCCCAAAAACAAACAGAAAAAAGCCACCACCATTGCTATCTGAACTTCAGAGGGTGATACAGAAGAAAAGAGCTCTGCTCTGTGGACACTGGAGTCAGGAGTAGACTGGCCAAGTTCGCTGATGACACCAAACTTTGGGGCAAAGCATCCACGCCAGAAGATAGGCAGGTGATCCAGGCTGACCTGGACAAGCTCAGCAAATGGGCAGACGAGAAACCTGATGGTGTTTAACACCGAAAAACGCAAGATTCTCCACCTTGGGAGGAAAAACCTGCAGCACCCTTATAGGCTCA
>NW_017728944.1:5622468-5640523 GCF_001723895.1 Crocodylus porosus | reverse complement strand
GAGCCCAGCTGACTTCCTGCCCTTTGGGCAGGGGGCTGGACTCGATCTCCCGAGGTCCCTTCCAGCCCTGATGTCTATGAAATCTATGAAATCCCTTCCCAACTGGCAGCCCCATTACCTGGATGAGATACAGCAACCATTGTATTCACCTGATGGGAAAGGGACTGGAATGGGCTGTTGCACTTAAACCAAACAGAGAATTAAGCTTCCTTTGCTGCTTACTACCCGTTTTGAAAGACAGCATGACTCCAAATCTGGGCACCTTCCATCCCAAAGCAGCACATCCTGAACTAAGAAAAGGAATACTGAGGAAGAGCCACTGATCCCCGCACACCTCTGACCAGCTCCAGCTGATACAGTAGCAGGAGCTGCCAAGGCCTGAAGGCTTTTAGCATCATGTACAGCCCAGAAAAGTCATTACGTACACATCCTATAAAGCCCAAAGATGCTGCAGTGCATCCTGCAGCTCCAGCCAACATCCTTCACAGGGCCAAGGCAAATCTGTCCAGCACTCTGAAGCGCTGAATTGTGGGTAAAGGGTATTTTGAGCTCTCTCTCTCTCGTTACAGCAGCGTAAGGAGTAAGAAGTAGTAGCGTAACTAGGAGCAAGCACATGGGCAGATCAAGAATTTAAAAAAGGCATGTACATGGTGAAGTGCATCACCACATAAACACAACATGTTTTTCTCTAGTTACAAAGAAACTAGATACTTTACTAATATGCTACAGGGCTAGGGGTGGCTGTATTATTCAGTTTAAGATAGAAGCAAAAACAAGCATAAACTCATTAGAATGAGTTAAAAACAATTTGCAAGACTGTGAAATGGGAGCTTCATTATCAGGAGCAGCCCAAAGACAGCAGAATTGCAGAACAAAGGACTGCTTGATTAGTGGAGCATCAAGACCATTGAAGAGAAGAGAGGGTTGTTAACTCCTGTGGAATAAAGAGTTCAGAAGGGAATCAAGTAAACTATAAAGAGTCATGAAGTAAATGGACTGCCTCAGCACTGCTTGACTAGAAATGCCGCTGCCAGGCAGTTGGTTTTAAACTTTAGGTGGAGCAGGAATCAACAGGGGGTGCAATGTGCCAGCATACCCCATCTAGGTACAGCCCTGGGCAGGTGAGTGGGGCACCAGTGTGGTGGTCTGCAGGGAGCCTGCATGGGAGAAACTTCTGCACCTAGAAGCAAGGAGTTTATCCTGCAGCTGCAGCAGCCCTAGCTCACATGTCGCTATCAAAGTACAAGCTCCTACCCTGACAGGTACTCTGCCCCCTGCCAGCACTGAACTACACCTCTGGTCATGAATTTGTAGAAACTGCTTGGAACAGAGGCAAATAATAATTTTGGCTGGAGGGCTGCTTAAAGAGTTTGGGTGAGCTATGGAGGGCTGCAGTGGTAGCCCCACCCCTTGATCACCGTCTTGGGACTGGAAGTCCCAGCCCCTCATTTTTGCCACCAGAAGTCCTTCCCCATATCCCTGGAATTACTCCTCTGGGCAGGGGGAAGGCATTTTGGAACCAGAAAAAAAAAACAAATTTTATAGTATAAAATTAAAATACCTTTGACTTTATTTCAAAAAAATATTTTTGTCTGGATTTATCTATGTTTGCCTAGTGCAGGGGTAGGCAATGTTTTTTTGACTGGAGTGCCAAAAAACCCACAATGCCTACCTTGGAAGGTGCTGGAGTGCCGGCATGCCACAAAAACAGGTTCCGGGTAGCTGCTGATAGCCATGGAGCCTGGGCTGCTTGCAGCAGGGCTTCCATCCTCCCAGCTGGCTGCTGGGAACAGCCCAGGCTCCATGGCTGGGAGGCTGCAAAGAACTGCTGCCTCCCTGCCCTGGCTGTCTCCCAGCCCCGGGCTCTGGGAAGACAGCAGGTGCCGGCACTACACCCACTGGGGCCGAGGCTGTGGAGCCAGGGCCACCCAGCAGCATGGACCCAGGCAACAGGGGCCGCAGACAACAGGGGACTGGGGCTGGAGCCTGGCTGTGGGCAGCATGGGGCTCCAGCTGGAGCTGGAGACAGGGCCTGCTGAAAGCACCAGGCTGGGCCCCACAGCAGCGTGGGCTGGGGCTACAGCCGGGCTGTCACTAGCGCCAGGATGGGGCCAGTGGCAGCACTCGGCCAAGGCCAGGACCGTGCACGGACATGGGCCTGTGGTGGTGGTGGTGGTGCCAGCTGGTGCTGGGCCCGTGCAGGGGCCCACCATCCACACGTGGTCAGGGCCTTCGGCAGCCCCAGGATGGGGCTGGGTCCCGCACAGGTTCGTGGGGCCCAGCCCCGGCTCCATCCCGACGCTGCCGGCGGCCGACCTGGTAGTAGCACTGTCCTGGGACCTGTGCCGGTGGAGAGGGCTGGGGCCAGGCCTGCAAGTAGCAGCATGTGGCTGGGGCCAGGACTGTCAGCAGCACTGGGATGGGGCTGGGGCCTGTACAGGTCCACAGCCCCAGCCCAGCAGTGGCTGGGACAGGCGGCGGTGGTGGTGCTGGCCGGGGCCATCTGCAGCATCAAGATGGGGCTGGGGCCCATGCACGTCCACAGGCCCTGGCCCTGGCCTCTTCCCAGTGCTGCAGATGGCCCCAGCTCAGCAGCAGCACTGGGCTGGGACAGGTGGTGGAGGTGCGGGGCAGGGCCTGACCCACCAGCAACACATGGCTGGGGGCAGGCCTGCCCTCAGCACCAGGATGCCCCCCACCCTCATCCCGGCACTGCCAGTGGCCCTGGCCCGCTGGCAGCACCAAGATGGGGCAGGCAGTGGCAGTGCCAGCCGGGACAGGGGCTGGCGCAGGTGCACGGGCCTGGGCCCCGGCCTCATCCCACTGTTGCCGACAGCCCTGGCCCAGTGGCTGCGGTGGTGCCGGCCAGGTCTGCCAGCAGCATGTGGCTGGGACTGTCTGTAGCGCCAGGATGGGACCAGGACCCATGCAGGTCTACAGCCTTGGCCCCATCCCAATGCTGCTGACACCCCCGGCCCGGTGCTAGCACTGGGCTGGGGGCCGCAGCGGCAATGGTGCTGACTGAGGCTGGCCCACTGGCAGCATGTTGCCCAGCCTGGGGATGGGGCCTGCGGTGGCAGTGGTGCCAGCTGGGGCCTGCCGGCCAACAGCACAGGGTTGGGGCCAGGGCCATCAGGGCGGGGATGGTCCCCGATCGGGGCTGGGGCCGGGCTAGAGTTGGGACCAGGGGCTCTTACCTGGCTGGGTGGTATTCTGGGGCTGGGGTCAGCAGCAGCACCACAAGGCTGTTCCTGGGCAGCCATGTGCTGCTCAAATCTGGGCATGCCTCTTCCCACCCCTTGGAGCAGGAAGCAGCCTGCGTGTCAATAAAAACCATGCCGCGTGCCATGTTTGGCACACGTGCCATAGGTTGCCAACCCCTGGCCTAGTGCATATAGAAGTGACTGCAGAATAGCTCACAAATAAAGTCTTGCTCTTGTAGTGTGTGTATGCATGCGGCAGTTGTGGGCAGGATGCAAGTGTGGGGACCACCCTCATATACCTCCCTCCCTGGGGCACAGCTTCTGCTGCTGGCCAGAGGAGCAACAGGAGGTGGGCCCTCAGGATGCTCATAGCCCATGCAGGCACTACCACCTGGCAGTACATGGTTTCAGCCAGTTCTAGGAACTGCATGGGGCAGCAAGGAGCAAAGCCAGGCTGGCCCGCCTCTTACTTCATGGGACTCATATCCAGCTCCTGGGATTGGTGCACTACCGGAGGAAGAAGCCTTGCGTGATGGAACGAGCTGCCTGGCCCTGCTCCCTGCCACCACATGTATATCATGGGACTCCATCAGAAGTGGGAGGGAGCCCTGCTCCCTTCTTTCTAGAGGAGTCCTGTGAATTGCATGTGGTGACAGGGAGCAGGGCCAGGAAGCCAGGTCCATCTCACGGTGCTTCCCCCCCACCCCACCCCGGTGGCATGCAGGTGCTAGGACCTGTACATGAGACCTATGCAATAAAAGAGGCAGCCCAGCTTGGCTCCTCTCCTTGCCAACCTTTTTGCAACTCCCATAACTGGCTGGAGCCGCATACTGCTGGGCGGCTACAGAACGAGTGCTGCAGCACGGACATGAGGTGGAGCTGCTGGAGGCTGAGGAAGCAGAGCAGGTTCCCTGGCAGCTGCGGCAGTGGCAGCAGCAGTCCTGCCTAGAACCTGCTCATGCTGGCCAAGGCCAGGGCACTGCCAAACAGGAGGGTAAGAGTGAAGTACATAGGCTGGGAAGGGTACAATTAAATTGATGCACACCTATAGACGAAATGAAGTTGCCTGGTGGGCCAGATCCGGCCCGCAGGCTGTATTTTTCCCCACCCCAGGCTTAGAAGACTTGATTCCAGACTCCTAGCAGACAGCCAAATATCTGGGCACCCTCCGTCTTGTGCAAAGAGGTGGACGTTGCAGAAATGTCACCAACATGCATTAGTCTCATTCCTATTCCCCTTCCTCCCATTGTTCAGGAGGCCCTGGCTCCTTCTCAGAACTGAAGCATTGGGCTCACTTTCCACCATCATTCCCAGAATGCTGGACTCAGATCCCACCTCCAGTTGGGCCAGAATCATAGCACTAAACAGTAACCCCTGCAGTCCCCCAAACACTACAGGTCTTTTGCACTTTACGGGCATTAATGTACAAGGCAGCTGTCACCAGGAAGGAGGGACAAAGCTACTGCATTAGGCAAGTGAATGTGGGCTGCACTTACCACTTCAGTTTCCAAACTAAAGCCAGCACCATCTATTTGTTTGATACAGAAAGTCAATGAGAGATGCATGGGACTTCAAGATGCAGGGCCCCATCTACCTACAAGTTGCATGAATTATGTGTGTGCATGAAGAATGTGTGATGTTGTACTAAAGAGATATGAATGTGAATGTGTATGGAGAGGAAGAAGAGAGACATTACGCCAGCTTAAGCCTGGCTTTCTTGGGGTGAATTCAACACCACATAAAATGATACAAAAATAGGGCTAGAAGGAACATCTAGCAATACAGTAACCCAACCCTCTCCTCATGGCAACCTTTTTGCATTTATATAACCTGCCATTAAAGACTTCTGACAACTGAGATTTCACAACCCCTTTGTTGAATATTTTCTACTGCTTAAATCACCCTCCCAGTATCTAACCTAAATCTCCCCTGTTGCAATTTAAGCCCATTATTCCTGCATCCTGTGCAGGGAAAAACAATTGATCACCATTTTCCTTGTTTATTTGAAGTGTGTTACCAGACTCCACCTCTGCCTTTTCTCCTCTAATGAATCCAATTGCTCCAGTTTTTCCTTGTGTATGTTCAAGAGAGAGGATTTATTTCTACAAGCATCTGCCAGATTCAAAAGGTGTTGACTCCAACACACACCTCTCAGCAACAGACGCCCAGGCTGAAGAGAGCCCTCAGGGCTTTGGAGATGGACAACACCACAAGAGCACAACTCAGTTTGGGGGCCATGGAGAGCATGGGATCATGTGGTACCCTGGCCACTGCTGTTTTAGCATTCTGAACACCACATTTCCCAACTTGATACTGCATGAAGTGCTGGCTGAGTTTAATTATGTTTGTGATTAATCCTCCCTCCAGCCTGGCAAGTGATGGAGGTGGTAATAATAATATATTTGTACTGAGCCTCAGCCTGAAGGGTCCCAATACACTTTACAAACTACTGTACCCAGTCCATAACAGCACATAGCCATGCTACCCAGCTGGTGAGGTCACACAGCTAAGGCGGCTAGAACTCAGGACAAGTAGTCTGGTGGTTCAAGAACCAGCCTGGATCTTGGAAGACCCTAGGCTAATGTCTTTTCTCTGCCACACTTCCTCTGTGACCTTATATCACTTAATCCCTCAGCTCCTCCAGTAATGCAAAGGTTTATAATAACTTCGCCCTAGTCTTTCCATGGGGGCATAAAGGTAAGTACAGTAAAAAAAAGAAAAAAAAAATTAAAAGTGCTTGGAGATGAAGAATACGAGAGGGGAGGGTGAGAAGTTTCTAAGGATAGAGCATGCCCAGGTGGCACTGCAGGGGATCCAGGATGGCAGAAGGACCCTAGCCACAGTGAGTGCTGGAAGGAAGCCTGCACTACCCCTCAGCCCATGCTTGTTAAAGAAGCTGCATTTGATTTTTTGTTATCGCATCCCAAGACAGCACCCCTCCCCAAAAACACAAGGCCTCTCAACACCAGAGCATTAGTCAGAAGGAAGAACCTTCACTTTCTACAGCACCTCAGCTGTCTCCAAGAGATCTCCCACACCAGCCCGTAGTAGCAACAACATGCAACATAGGATGGGGGGGTGCTGCACAGAAAGGGGGAAATGGACAGGTGGATACTGGGTTTGCAATCCAGGGCTGGAAATAACTTGGAGTAAAATAGATGAAACACTGCCCAGCATCTTCCACGTCAGCTGATTCAGAGGCATTTCTTCTGCTGAAAGTAGCTCAGCTAGGTGCCAAGCTATGTCAGGGAGCAAGGCTGTGATGGCTGGTAGCTGCTGCTGCAACAACATCCTCTGCACAAGTGTGTGTTACGGAGCAAGGAAAAGTCCTCCTCAGTACCAGAGGGCCAGGATATTTTTTTGGCTGCGGAATGTGACCTATGACTGGTCAGAAGCAAAAGGCAGATCTGAAGTGCACATGTGCCACACTACAGACATTTCTGAAAATCCTGTTTGGGTCCAGTGCATCATACAGCAGGTTTCCTGTACTGCACAGAACATCATATATACACCTCCTTCCACTAACACAAATCCAGGGCTTTGAAGCCCAATGGCCCTCACTGTCCAAAACCACATCTCTTTACCATCTGTCTCTCTCTTAAACAAGCCTGCTCCCTCTTTGCTAAGTAATCCCTTCTCTGTTTCAATCCAGTCCCCTCATCAGAAAGAAGTGCTTGCCCAGGACTTCCCCACTCCCTTCTGCAAAATCCTGCAGTTCACGGGCCAACAAAAAGCCATTCTGAATAATACATGCTCTTGGGCTCCCCCCCCCAGCTCCACTGCCATGCAGAGAGGACTGAGCTTTGAGGTATGTCCTTGAATGGAGCCTCCTCCACATGCAGCTCATTTGCATGAGAAAGACACATATCTGGCTATAACAGCCCAGCTATTGTCCCCCTCCCAGGGCCTGTAAAGGGAAGTAAAGAAGTACAAAAACACTGGATTGAAAATCTGACAGTGAATGAAAGGGACAGAAGTGGCAGCCTTCCCAGAAGCCTTTGGTAAATAGAGGCCAGGCTGGTCCCCATGGTGAGTCTGCAAAAAAATTCCAGCTGCTTTTTAAAGAAATCTAGGCCATTTTCAGAGCTGCTGTTTCCTCTGCAGATGCAGGGAGAGGCAAAGGTTTTCAATGTCACTCTCCAGCATGGTCAGCACACCCACTGGAAGACCAGCAAAGCAGGCCAGCCTCCGGGAGAAAGGTTGTGCAGAGCAGTGTAAGTTAAACAAACAGTCTCAGGTCACATCTGCACCAGGTGGGAGGATGGGATTAGATCACACAGAGGTGTTCTTCTCTGCCACACTCTCCACTAAACTTCATTTGACCTTCAGGTTGACATTTACAGTGAGCGAGCAGGTCACCGATTTCACTGCTACTGTGTATAGGCCCATATAGATCTGCAGTCTGTACTTGGATGTCTTTCCCCTGCTCTGTAAGCCTCAGACATGTCATTTGGGTGTTTCAGCCACTGGACAAGGGCAGATCTGGACCTAGCATAGAACTAAATTATGACACTTTGTGCTTAAGCTTGCATTTTAGCCACAAGCAGTAGCATTGGAAAGTAGAATAGAAATTTGTTGGTCAAGACCACTAGTATTGGGCTACTCCAGGTGCAAATAATTGCTTTTTGGAAAATACCATTACAGCTGCTACTAACAATTTGACATTTTATCTTTTGATGAGAAGAACCGAATTATATGCAACTAGTTAGAATCCTATTAAATGATAATGTATTTTTGTTGACTGGATATGGGAAAACAAAAAATATAAATGAATTGTTGCTAGCAATGATTGTTTTCAAGGGGTCTATGCCAAACTACAAAACTGAAGCAGGAGACCCCAAAAGCCTGTTTCAGAGTAACCACATAATGAATCTTTGTAAACATGACACTTAGCAAAGGATAGAAAGCTTAATATTAAACAGAGCAAGGGGCCTAAAAGAAGACATTATAAAAGATTACCTTAAAATTAGATCATCCAAAACAAGCCGAAGCCATGATATAGTTAAGTGTATCAGCAGTAGTGATTAAATGTAATAAATGTACTGAATATAGTTTAATAGTACATTACGTTAAGTTTCTGACGTAAGCTGTAAAAAACCAACTAAACAAACAAAGCAGCTTGGTCAATGAAGATTATAAATAGAGGTAACAAGAAAACAGAGCAGAGGCACATCACATTCCAAGATAGCAAAGGGAAGAATAATAGATCTTCCCTTCTAGAAGTAACCTTCACAAGGGCATTAATTCAAACTAATTGACACCTTCCAAGTTGAGAAGAGAATTGGTTAAGTTCAGTCCCAAAAGGTTCAACGAAACAAAAAATCTGGATGAAACTAAAATCAGAGAACAATTATTAGAATAAAGCGATCTCTATATACAGAAAGATATAAACTGGAAGGAAAATGGGAAGAGAGGGGGAAAGTCCACATATTTAAGAAAACTTGCTGCCAGTCTGTGAACCACCTTCCAAGTCTCCTGGGTTGATGAGAATCTACATTATGCTGCATTATGTTTTGGGGGTTAGTTAGGCAGTAGAATCAGTGTTTGGTCTTGTGCTTTTGGGGTATGACAGTAAAAGGTCAGACTATAGATTTGTCTTTTGCCTCTTTTCTGGTTGAGTGGAGATAATTAGAGGAATTTTAACTATACCTGAATTGTGTTTAAAGGGTAATCATTAATGGAATTGTAGCTGTAACTTAAGTCTGCGTCTAAGCTGGCAAAAAAAGAGGTCCTGATCACAGACAGGTTATAGTTTTGTTCCTCTAAAAAGCTGAAAGGTCCAAGGTTTTGGTAACTGCTATTTGGAATCCCTGTCCTATTTTGCAAGAACTCTTTAGAGGACCTAGTGGTGATGCATGGGGGGGGGGGTGCACGCCCTGACCAGCTGCACTCACCCCTTAGGTGATTGGGGGGGGGGGGAAATATAATGCCTGCGTCTCCCCTGCAAGCACCAGCTGATCGCTGCAGCTACTCCCAGCACCAGCCACAGCGATCGGCCATCATGGGATCAGCCACAGGGGGATACTCCCCCATCCAGATCCACGGGACTGGTTGCAGGGTGGGACACATGCCCCCGACTAAGATGGCATCAGTCACTCATGAAAAGGCCCCTGCTTCCAAGCAGTGCATCCCGCTGCAGGGCTCTTGAGCGAGACCCAGCTGGACAATACTTCATTCTCTCAGGTTCCCAGGGCCCCTCAAGACTAGGTCACTGGGGACTCCCTGGAACTGATGCTTCTCAGAAAGACTTATTTACATTGCTTCAGTGTGGCAAATAGTATACATGTGACGGGGAAGGGTCCCTACCCTGAAGATTTTGCAATATGTAAGCTACAAAGAAAAGGCAGTATTCAAAGAGAGGTGGGCTTGGTCTCTCTGGAATGTGACAGTGCAAGATACATGCATGCCCTATGTCCTTTCCATGAGGACCGATGGGCTAAATGAGGAAGCCAAGAAGTTATGAGTTACCCCTGTCCATTGCAGTACACACTGTCAGATCAGGGAGATGATTTAAGCTTTAACTGGTTAAAAGATCAGCTGCTGCCTCCCAATCTCAACTAGTCCCTCTCTCTCCTAACAAGTCAGAGGAATAACTTAGCAACAAACTCATATGGAGCAGAGATATTCCAGAAAGCAAATTCCAAGTAGACTCCTGACCCCAGTTAACTTGGATACAAAGACGGGTCATGACCCTTGACCCAGCCAAGCTGCTCATTGCCTGGAAGAGCCTGATAATGGGGTCTTTGCTGATGTATGAAGCCCATTTTAAATGGCCACACAAAGCTCATTAGGAGTCCAGCTTAGGACTGGTGCCAAGCAGTAAAGACGACAATCAAACAACTTCGGTAAATAACTGGAGCATGCTGGTAATCAAGGGCCCTTGATAACTGGGAAAGCATAACAACTGGCCACAGATGGATGTATGCACCAGAATTCAGAGCAGGAAGATCAGCAGCATGAAGTGTCACAATTCAGTGACAAAAATCAGCTAAAGCAGAGCTGTCCAACTGGCAGGGTTAACATGCAGTCTGCAGGCTGTTGCCCAGCTGCCACTCTGCCCATTGCTCCGAGGATGGTGGCCAGGGCCTCCCCCTCCTGTCTCCAGCTTCTGGGTCCTGCTGCTGCTCCTCCTGGGAGCAGAACAGTGCAGTGACAGGGGGCCAAGCTGCCCATTCCCCAGCAAAGAAGGGAGCCAGGCTGTTCATTCTGCAGATGGGGTTCCTGCACATGTGCCTGTGGCTCTGTGGCATGCCCTGAGGCCTCTGCAGCCAAGGGTCACATGCAGCACAGAAGTTGGACAGCCCTGAGCTACAGACATAGGCAAATAACTCCAAGAGCAAAATGGACCTAGTAAACAGAAGATCAGAGAGATCAAACAGAGTCACAAGTATTCCAGCCTCCTCTGTGCTTCCCTGCAGGTGAGTGCAACACCACATCTGCATACAAAATGCAAGGTTTGTAAATGAAGCAGTGTATTGCAGGTTACAATAAATAGCAAGGCACCATCTGCTATGCTGGGTACCTTGGCATTTTTAAAGCAACAAATCAACAAAAACAAAGCCCGCTGCAGCCCCGAATCATCCCCGATGTCATTGCCAACGCAACCGGACAGCAGGGCTTTCCCCAACATGCCCACTACAGTAGCACCTTGAAATTCCTTTTGTGAGCAACATTTACCAGAGCACCCTGCAGGTCTTACTGAGACAGCATTTCAGAAGTTTTGTTCAAGTAATGAACTTCACCCTGTGAAAAAGTCAGAGCTTGACATGGCTTCATAACAGTAAGGCTTAACCAGCCAGCCCTGTTTGAATACCAGACCAGCTCGAAAGCAGCAAGATCTTCTCACCAAGGGGTGCAGAGGGCCGATACAAAGGGCTGCAACAGGACACCAACCCCTGCAGTAGGATCTGAAGCAGCAAGCAGTACTGCAAGGCAAGGCATGGTGCCATGAAGGGAATAAGGAGGAAAGTCTCTGGGGGCAGTACTCCACCTTGGGCAAAGGACTTGCTTTAAGTTTCCATCTAAAGCAAAGTTTCTATGCTGCAAAATAAAATTGTGCCCACACAACAGTAACTTGAACAAGACAATGAATTCTACCTAGAAATGGGCAGGGGGATGCTAGTGTCAGGGAACAGAGGCAAGTGCTGGCCTGAAGCCAGACCAGACACACAACAATGCAGTGGACCAAAAAAAATAGCTAACTAGGGGCAATCCTCTGGCCAAGCTCCCCTCCCAGATGGACTTGCACGCCCAAGTTCCCAGCATACTTCTCCAAGGCTCTACCAGGGGCCACTCCTGTCTTCAGCATTTGCACATGGTCATAAGCTCATGAGGAAACAAGAGATTGTTCGACCAGGCAGAGCAAGCAATCAGCTGGAAAGCACATGGCTGAGACAACAGCTAATCAACACAGACAATTAACCTCTGCTCTTAATTCTTGTGATGCACACTAAAAGTCAATGGAATAAATTACTAACTAGGCCAGTTGGCCCATCTTCAGGATAGACATGACCAGGATGAAGGGAGCACATGATTGATGTGGCATTTCTGGGCCCCTCTCCAGCCCTCGTTACTGAACAATTGTCACCCACAGGAAGTCCAGTTTGCCGTGCTTATTGGCAAAGGAATCCTTAATTAAGGAAGGGGCCAGAGAGCTTGTGCCATACAAAGTCCTCCTGCCATCTCATTCACCACATACGCATTACTTCACAGTGCACAGGAGCTGGGTGTGCTCAGATATATGCACTCACTGCTACCTCTGGGCCTGCAGGCTAGGCCCACAAAACTCAGTTCTTGCACTTGGGAGGCTCCACAAAACAGGTCATATCCAACAGCTTCTGGGGAGCTTGTGTGTCTGTGTGACATGGAACAAAGTCCCTCTCAATTCTCTCCCATATACATTGAGGCTGGAGGGCCAAGGGAGCACATTTCCAGTAGTACACTCAGGTTTTACCCTTTCAGTTGCAGCTGGGTGGATGGACAGCCAGGTAGTGAAGGTCCCATGCCCAAGAGTTCAGAGGTAGATACACACATGGTTTGCTCTGCATGGTTTAAGTGCAGCAGATGGGGGGCTAAACCAGGTGGCAGTTCTCTCAGGGGAAATGGCAGACAGCTCCCTGGATCAGTGGCAAAATAAGACTACTAGAGGAGACATGGAAGGCTGAGCATTTGGCTGTATGGCTCAGGATCTCTGTGGCAGGCAGTTCAACAGGCGCTGCATCCCCAAATTCAGCAGGTCCCAGAATGCACTGCCACTTTGGCTCATCCCGAGGGGCCAGGGTTTGGAAGCATTTCCCCTCACCTGCCTTTGCCCCTGTTCAGGGTCCAGACTGATGGTTATGAGCATTAAAAGGAAGCAATGAATGTTCTTGTTACATTTGGAGATGCCTGTTCCCCTTGGCTGTTTTAAAGCAGAGGGGCAGGGTGCAGAGTATTCTCTGGGGACTCTACAGCTCTGGGAGCTTCTCTACTGTTCTGCTCATGCCTCCTGCCTGGCAGTGAAAGCTCTTCTCACCCTTAATGAATATTTACCTTTGTGGCACCAAGAGACTCCAGAGATCAGACACCATTCAAAACACAGGCCAGTAAGAGACACCACCTTGTTACACAGCAATTTTAGGCAGCTTTTGAAGCTCTTAACCTCTGGATTAGCTACATGTTAACATTGTTAAGTAGCTTAAAGCACTCATTCAGCTTAAAAGTTATGCCATTCCAGGGTAGGGTGATCTCCAATCTGCCTAACTTTGCTCCACTTCCATAAAGGTGTGGCCCTCCCCATAGCTATTCTGCCCAAACTGAAGTCTTCCAGTATCTCAGGATGCAGTGGCCCATCCCACGTCAGAGCAAGTGAGGACATTGGGGGGTGCAGTGGGGCCAGGCAAAGCACCTCTGCTCCTGCTGGACAGAGTGACTGCCTCAGCCCTGGAGCACTCAGTGGCTGCAGTGCCTCCGGCTGCTGCGCAGACTGGCTCACCATTCCTGCTGGGCAAAGCAAGTGAGCTTCAGAGCTGCAGTGCTGGTTTCAGGAGCAGCAAGGGGGTCCCCCCGTCCTTCTGTGCTAGCACAGGGGCCCTTGAAACCTCCTCCACACCCTTGGCCTGCCTTCAATGAAGAGATGTTCTGCCCCACTACACCCAGGTGCTGTGTGTACCTGTCCAGAGCAGCTGGACTTGTCTTGTACCAATCTCAAATGCCTCTGCAGTCTACTTCCAGCATAGGCATTTCTGCCAGCACTCCTCAGACTTCTGTCCAGTTTATCAGTGATTTACCTTTCTCATACTACTCAGCTGTACAGAGTCCATGTATTTGTACAGAGACAGAATGCAAGCATATTACCTTCAGGCTGCAAAAGCCTTGATGGAGAACACTAGAGAAGTTATTCTTGGATGAAAAGACAGTTTTGCATTCCCCTTCCACCTCAGAGTGCAAGTGGCACCCTTCCCAAACCAGACCTTGCACTTTCCCGTAGACTAAATGAATGAACAGCCAACAGTAATCCTGGAAGCATTTTACACAGGGAACTTCACCATTAACCCCAGCCTATTCAGCTCCTTAATCTCATCAACATTTTTCAGTAGCTCCCACTACAGAGGGATTTGTTATCAGAAACTACTGGAGTTCCCACACTCTGGACCACACCAAGAGATTGTTTGTTGAGCGCAGAGGGGAAAGCAGGGGGGCAGGGTACGGAGATTCCCTGTTCAAGACAAGAATTGAAAGCACCACCATTCAACAGGCAAAACCTGCAGTCCCTCACCAGAGGACCCCCACCGCAAGTGGCAGCACAACTACAGCTGGATGACACTGCTTCAGTGCACAGGTGCTCAGATCCTAGCACATCTGCAGGATATGGTGTTAAAAAGTGCTGAAGGCCCTTTATACTACAGGTCCCACCATCACTCCCAGCAGTAGCAAACTCTGGGTTCCAGTCATGTCAGCAAACATGCCCTCCCCAGCTGCCTGAAGGGGTCTGAATCTGAGTCTACATGTGGGAATCAGTCCCAGGTCATGCCAACTGATCACTAGCAGTGCTCTCCCTGGTGTGGACAGGCAGCAGTGCTGATGCAAGTCACAATATAGAGCAAGGCACATTCAAGTGCCAAACAGGGCTAAACTACCTCAGTGCAAGTCATGTTATTCATCTATACCAGGGCCACATTCCTGCTGGCACCAGAAGTAGGCATGCTACAACTGGTGTCAACTGTGCCTACAACTAGAGGACCAGGCTAGGATAGGTATCACAGTGCCAGCTCCTCAGCACAGACCAGGTGTAGGCTAACTTGGCTTGCATATTGTCCCTTAGTAGAAAAAGCTGTCCAGGTAAATCCAAGATTTACCAAGCCTCGTGGCTTGCGATCTGCACCTTGACCTCTGAAGAAGTTCAATGCCATTTCTCCCTCTGCTAATAAGCAAGGCACAAGGAAGAACTGCTGGGGAGAAAAATCATCCCTCAGCCAGGGAGGCAAAGAGAAGAGGTGGGCAAAGCCAGTGTACCCCAAGGCAGGCAAAGCAGTCTCCAATACAAACCCCCAATCTGAAGCAGCCCTTGAAGAGGTATGGGCAGAAGGGCTGGCTACTCAGGCTCTCTCCTAGAAAGCAGGGTTTTTCAATGGTCCTAAAATGCTAATGACCAATATCTGATGCTTTAGGCAGCAGCTACCCCAGCGGCCTCCCAACACCTGCACCTGACCGACAGCCAGAACACTGAGCAGACATGTTTGTGACCCCCCCAGAAGCTGGAAGTGTGGCTGGCCTAACCTTAGAAAAGGTACACAATTATCTAGACCTTTTAAACACCTGGCTGAAGTTCTCCACTCCACACCAGCTGGGGGAGGGAAGGATCTCTGCTTTGTCAGGCATCAGGTACCACTCTTGAGCTCCAAGGAGGAACCCAGTCCCAGAGCCAAGGACAGCATTTAACAAGCCACAAGTGACAGGTCAAACTGGAAAGTTCCCCGATACAAGTGGCACAGCAGGGCCACTCAGCAACTGCTTTTGTGCCAACATTTGTCCCAGTGGATAGTAATGAGGAGAATTTGCAGCAACTGCATACCTGAAGAACAAAGCAAGCTTCCTTCTGCCAGGCTGCAGAGCCATGGGTCTGCAGAACAGAGCTCCCAAAGTCAGAGCTCTCCCTTTGTCTCTCAGAGATCCACTAGACACAATGCTCCTCTCCTCCAGATCACCAGGTAGGTTCTCCTCACACACAGGGGCCACAAAGTACTTCTTAAAGAAGGTTGCACAAAGACACCTAAACCCTCACATGAAGGCTTTGGGGTGGAGTAGTGCAGCACAAGTACAGCCTGTTGTGATGCAGAATAGAAATGAAATTCCTTCTGGTACTACTTTGCATCTGGATGTAGGATGGACATAAAATAGAAACAAATACTGGACAAGACTGGTGAGCCTGGCAGGCAAAGAATCTTTGCTTCACTGTGTTATGGATATTTGGAACCTAAAAAGGCATGGAATGAAATTCCTTGGGCCCCAATGTGCTGGAAATGGTGCATAAGCCTGGCACAAGTCCTTCACCAGCGGTGCAGGTGCCAGCAACTGTACTCCAGCCTAGAGCCACCCCCCAGGTACGGAAACCCTTCACTCCATTTGGTATAAAAGAAACCAGATACCTTTCAGATTAATGTGCTTCCTGTCCTTGCCATGCACCCTGCAAAAGTAATGCTTCTCTAAAACAAACAAAAAAATCTTTATCTGCTCATTTGCTGTCTGCTAATGTCATCACCCGCTAGTAAGAGGGGCAAATTCAGTTCAAAAATTACTGCATTAGCCAGCTACTGCATGCACCCCCCCAGCCCCACAAGCCCCCGAACAGTCAGACTAGTTGCAACATCCTCACTGGACTCAGCTCCAATAGAAGAAGTTTGAACAGGACTGCTTTTGCCCTGTTGCCCATTACTGGGCACAACCCAGATCACCCCACCCAGCCTTGAGAATCCCCAAGCACTTTACAACTAGCTGCAGAAGCCATGGGGAGAGATATCAACCGGCAGTTCCCTGCTCAGGTCTCTTACAAACCTCAGGAGGTCAGAGAGACCAGTGCTGTCTGTAGTCTGTAGTTTCATTTACCTAGCCAGGGGCTGGCAAGTGTTTAAAATAAAGAATGGTTAAGACAGGAGACAAGCAGCTTCTCAGCGGGTCCCCTTCCCCTCCTGTCGAGGATGGAATTTAGCATTAACAATGTTCCTGCCTGAGAAACCGCTTAAAAGGGACAGCGGGTAGCCCCAAGACCAGGGAAAGTGCACCCCACTGACTGTCATTCTGCACAAACAGAGCAATTAGCCACTCTGTCAGCTCAGCTGGCTCAATTTCCTATTGTGCAAAAAACTTCTTTTACCAAGAGCTTCTGTTTACAAGCGTCTCCAAAAGGAAGTGGAAATTCAACAACAGCTCACAGGCTATGGCTAAAAATATCAGGTTGATTACTGGGGAAAATTGCTGCATGTTGCTTTGCTAAACCATGTATTGAAAGACCAGCTCTTACATATTTTAAAGTAAAACTGCATCAGAAGGGAATTTATCTAGTGACCTTGCTCTGCAATAAAGTCATTAAATGCCCCCTCCCCCCGGAAAAAAAAAAAAAAGCCAGTCCTCCCCCCCTCCAAAAACCCACAGTTTGTATTTTTCCCCAATAAGGGGCGAGAAAGAATCCAAGTTCTTCTGCAGCAGAGCAGAAAGAAAGGGATACACAACAGACACCTCACATCTTTGGTTTAGAAAGGTAGAGCTGCATTCATTACAAATCTCAGGAGACAGGGGCAGGGTACATTTAAAGCTCTAAAGTAAATTTGAGCACATCGTCTCACACACAGTACATCAGACAGGCTCCCACACACACGAGGTGATGTTTTAAACTGTAAAAAAATGGCTCTGCTGTGGGCAGCTAGATTTTTAGTCTCTAACAAAGGCACCGCACCCTTTCTCTGCTTACAGTCCTCAAGACTGCAGTTTAGAAACTCATCTCAGCAACTGCTTGGGATAACAGACCTCAGCATGCACAAAACAGAACCATGACAGTGGTGAGGTTCTCATTCACAAGTTGTGCCCTGGAGAGCCAAGGGGGTGATTCAGCACTGTGCTGCTCTGGCTCCTACAGAGGGACCCAGCAGTAAAAAGCCCCTTGGATGCAGCAGTGCAAGGCTGTCAAAATGTCCGTTTCTGCACCCTCCCCCCCACTCCACCCATGCAGCAGTTTCCATTACTTTGTGCATTTAGTCTTCACAGCCTCTCTCAAGTTGAAGTTAAATGCTGATGCCTTGTTAGGCATGGAGGCCCATGCACCTTATTTGTTGCCCTCCAGAAGCTAAGCTGCCAGCCAGAATCTCTTTCAGCAAAGGAAAAAAAGATACATTTGGTCTCTCAAGACACTGAGGCCTTTATACAGAGGATACATCTCCCCAGTTAGGAAGCCCCAGCAGGGGCACCAGATCCATCTTGAACCCCAAAAAAATCAAGTCTATGACTCAATACAACAGCTATGCTGGGTAAGGCAGAGCTAATCCCACAACCACAAGCTGAATAAATGCGAAGTTCAGGCAAGAGCAACAAACTTCTCAGGTAAAGTTTCACGTTATTGCTCTCGGATGGAGAAATGAAATTCATTTCTCGTTCAGACTCCAACAACATAGTGTCACTTATCACCAGGTCTCCAACACAGACTACTTCCCATGTCCCGTTTTCAGCCGCACAAGAACAGCTTGTTCAATATTTTCATCAGCTTCATTTCAAATTGATCACTTGCAGCTAACATGCAAAGCAGAAGCATGAAAGTCTCACAAAACTGAGGTTTGGAAAGACTATTTATGGCTTCTTGAATGATTTCAGTTAAGGACAGACAA
>NW_017728944.1:5620838-5622368 GCF_001723895.1 Crocodylus porosus | reverse complement strand
AACCCAAACAAACACAACAACAAAACCCCACCATAACAAAAGCCCAAATAAATAAAAGGTAAAATGAGAACTAATGCAAAGAAACCTTCCCCCGACACAGGGAGGTATCCACTTAAAAATTGTGTTGGGATTTTTCTTCATTCCTTTATAGCCTCACATTGCACCTAAGAACTGGTTTTATTACTATTCAATTATGTGGTCAAAACAGGAATGGCACTAATGTAAATATAGCAACTGAATGCAGCTTACGGCAGCACCTCTAGGCAACTGTGTTAGTGCAAGCTGGGAGAAAGAGACAAGAAAATCTATACACGCTTTAATGCAAGAATAAATAATTATACTAATGGGGTTACCATGGCATTTATTATATTACAGTTCAGCTAGATCCTATAAAAAACAGCCAGGCTGGTCCAAGAGCACAGCAAAATATGCCATTCAGGGAAAACATTCAACAACATACAGCTAATAACATTTCAGAAGCAGGAACACTAGTTCTAAGGACCAAGCAGTCACTCGCCAAATAGACAGTCTTCATGAACACACGCAGCAAACCAAGCAGGTCTACCAGCACACATGTAAGTGGTGTGTCAATACAACTAGATATCCAAAAAGGCACATATACACATCCCAAGGGAGAGGATTTGTTTAGCTCGAGGGGGGATCATAACGAGCCCTGGGACTCAAATTAAAAAAAAAAGGAAACCTAGCTCAATGAGGCACAGCTCCCAGATCCAGCACTTGTGCTACCTGGGAGGAAATCTCCTACCAGACAGGGAGCTAGCTCTTCCCCAGAGACAAGACCCAACAGTACAAATCAGCAGAGCAACCCTGCTGTGGGAGGGCTGTGTGGGCTGGGGGATTTCAGCTCAGTGGGCTTAAGCTGAGAAAGAAGGAACCGAGAGAGCAAAACCTGATTTTCACATGGGAAGCTAGTTGAAGCCCTAGGGAGCAGCCTCCTCCGAAATCTGGGGCAAAGCACAGTTCTGCTGCACAGGCCCTGAGCACAGGGGAGACAGAGACCTCAACTCTGCGAGGACTAAGTGCTGGTATGTTCAGATCTCCCATTTCCTGGGGCCTTAGAGAAGCTCCAGCATGGGTGTGGGGCTGGCGGGAAATGAAAAACAGCCCCTGCCCCTTACAGAACCCCAGCACAGCGCCTGTCCCGCTCCCCGGCACCTGGTGCACCATCTCGGGGCCCAGGGGTGACACAGAGAGAACACTACTGGCTTGGCTCCAAAAGACAAAAAGCTAGAGGTGGGGCAGCGAGCGCACCTCCTCGGGGTGCGCCCTGCCCAGAGCGCGGTCGCTTGCCGGCCTGGGGCTGCTGGGTGCAGCACGCAAGGGCCCGGGGACCGCGCCTGGGAAGCAGCGGGGGAGGGGCAGGGCCGGCGGCGGCAGGCGCGGGGGCAGGCACTCGTGCCCTCACCGGACGTGTCCCACATGTTGAGCTCGATGCGCTGCTTCTCGATCTCGAAGCTGGCCGTGTAGTTCTCGAACACGGTGGGCACATAGTTCTGCGGGCGACACAGG
>NW_017728944.1:5591292-5620543 GCF_001723895.1 Crocodylus porosus | reverse complement strand
GACGAGCGCCGCGCTTCCCGCCGCAGGGGGCGAGCACCCCCGGGAGCCATCCCTCGCAGCCCCGGGGGCGCTCCTGGTGTCACCCCGGGGGGCAGGGATGCTACCAGGTGCCGACGTGGCTTTTCCCCCGATGAAGCAAACATCGAAGCTCAACACAGTTATTCTACCAAAGGGCGTTTTGGCACAAAGGCTAGCGGGACCTGCTGGCCCTTTCTGCATGGAGGCAGCCGGCTGCCAGGATCTGTTAGAGCTGTGTTTCTCAACCTTTTAAGTAGCAAGTACCCCCTAACTTCTGAAAATGTTAATAACTGCCCCAACGCTCAATTTTCCAGGGGATTTTATATTTACAGACTGTGTGCTGGAAGAAGGGCTGCGTATATAAGGCCGTGGTATGAGAGATGTCTGATCTGGTGTGGGTAGGGTTGCCACTTTTTACACCAGGGGTGCACAGCTCAAGTATGTACCTGGGCTAGAAGTGCTGTTGCCCAAGGCTAGGAGGGCTGAACCCGGTGCCACACAAAGCATGGCACGCCAAATTATTACTGGGGAATTTTAACATGCAGCGCACCAAATTTTTTGCCATAGTTTTGAGAGGAAAAGGGGGCAAGAGAGAGAGAGTGGTGGGGTACCTGCGTATCCCCTGCCTGTGTCTCGCGTACCCCACAGGTTGAGAAACTATGTGTTAGAGGGCCAGCTGGAGTGGCACTGCAGGGTTGTTTTTTTTAATGTAATATTTTGTTTCCAAGGGCCAAATCAGTTCCAGATTCAACTGGGAAAAGCCCAAAAGTCAAGTTTCAAATCTGGACTGAGCAGAGCTCATCAATCTAGGTGGCTCTACCACCAGGCAAATAGCTTCCCTCAGACCTGTCAGTCAGGGGTTTTGGATACTCCCCATATCCTGCCTGCAAGCCCCAGGCCCAGGGGTCTTGGTGTTCAGATGCCTCCTAGTTTCGCTTGCTCCTAGCCAAAAGGTTGAGGAGAAAGCTGGGGGAAAGCACAAGCGCAGTCCCCTCTTGGCACAAAATTGTACAGTCACATTTCGACGTTTGGGGAAACTTGCAAGAGTCAGCCTGCTCAGAGTGCAAGGGACAGCCTCACCATATAACTACACTTGATCTTAGCATGGTATTAGTCCAAAGCCAAAAGACACTGCAAATGAGACTCACAAGGACTTGTGAAAAATAATGGTTTTCCCAGACAACTGCAAAATAGAAATCGGCCCAGCTGCCAGAAATCCACCCTCATGCTAGCTCGAGGCACAAGCAGTTCTTAACGTCCGAAGGGCTTGTCCATGCATGGGATTTGATTCTGAGGAAGAAACTGTGAATTTAAAGGGAAATAACTGTTCCCGGTTGAATCCCTGCGTGGATGTTCTTATTCTGGGATAAAAGCACCTGCATAGAGAGATCATCAGGAATAGCTCTTACAGAATAATGTAGGCAAGTCCTCTAAGCCCTAAGATAGAGTTGCCTGGAACATGTCCCTTTGCATAGCAGTGATGGCTTTAATTGAGAACCTCTAAGGACCGGACATGATAAGGAGGACATCTTTGCGTAGACAAGGTCACGAGAAAACTGGGATTGTCAGCTCTTTTAGTTCATGTTTATGCAGCAGCCCGTGCAACATTGAGGACCCTTCAACATGGAGCACTTCTTCAGTACAAATACAAGAAATAACGACTGTAATAAAAGGCAGCATTATACATTATGACCGGGAGATCATTTTGTAGGTCAAGGCCTTTCCACTGCATCCAGTGGTGTTTCTTCCACTGCTGCTGCAAGGTGCAGAGTGGTTGGGAAATGTGCTGTGACATAAAAATATCAGCAAAAATGAAACAGCTTTCAGTTCTCAAAACTTTCCTTCATATGTTTTGGGTTGCCAGGAAAACATAAATAACCATGGCTGAAACATTATTAGCCATTTTGTGTTTTGGTTTTCAGCGGCTGAAATCAGAAAAGATCTGATTATTTCCTCTTCACTTGAAACCGAAGTAAGAAGAGATGTTCTTATGGAAATTTGCTTTTTGACAAGAGACTTTTTTTTAATTGAAGAGAAATTCAAACTAAAATATCACCCAGTTCTAGATACAAATCTAAATAACCCTACATTTGTAATAGGGTGCATCAAGGAGTATCTGCATTGGTCCCAGGGCAGACACAGCTGCTGATATTCATTGTAGCCCTGTACAGTGTTTAGCAATTTCTGCTCTCTGGTGGTGGACTATTTCTCCCTGAGTATGGTCAGCTCATCCATAAAATATATGCACCACTTTTAATTAGCAGTTATTGAAAGAAAAAGGGCTCCTTCTGTGCTAATACCTTGCTGGTTGAGTTATGGAAAGATATACCATAACGGCAAACTTTAATTTGTCAGCAACAAGCTGTCAGAGAATGCAGCAAAAAGAGAGACACTGAAGATGCAGCAAGTCTGAAGAAGTGAAAATTAATGTGTTTTGTTAGCAGAACTGTGAGGTTTATTAGTGGATTGGTGGTAGCCATTTGTTACTTCCCAAATCACGGTTGTTTTTCATGAATATTAGGGCTATGCATGGGTTGGGGGAAAATAGAGAACTATGACAAACCAGGAAAGGTACCTGGCCAAATCAGCTTAGTTTACCAGTGCCTAATGCTTCAGTTGCTCTTTGGCCAGCTGCAATGTCCGTCAGGCTGAGTGTTGACTAAGAGTCAGCTCTTGCATGTCTGGCACAGCTGGCTGGCTAAGTTCCTTGGCAGTGTCAACTGGGCTGAGTGACCCCTTCCAGGACCTGCCATCTTACTTTTCCTGGGAGGACTTTGGGCCAACTTGTCCCTGAAGCAAAGGTCAGTTCTAGACTTAGATGTATAGCATGCTGTTAGTATGCATTAACTAATGCCCAGCAAAGGCCCAGTCTAGACATGGCTGTACCTCTGACACGTACCAGTGACAGCCTAGAATCCTCCTTCACCCTTACCACAAAAAAGGTTAAGGTTAGGTAGCTAGCCAGGACTGTCTGTGGAGCCCTTTGAAAGCTGGTCATTGTAACAGGGCTCCTAACCCAGTACTAAAGGGGAGCAGGATCCCAGAGGCAGGCTAACACAGGCAAAGAGCCCTGGAATAAAGTGGCTGCCCATCCCAGGTGCAAGCAATAACTGACAGGCCTGGGGGCAGAATTGGAAGATCAGGTGACCCTGGAAGGGACTTATAATAAGCACAAGGCCTGAGTCAGTGGGGACAGTCTGGTTGTAGGAGCAGCAGGAGGCTGTGCTCCAGGAGACAGCCAGGATTATGGCCTAGAGGAAAGACTTTGAGTTGCAGGGGACTTGGAAGGAACCCTCCATCCCAAATGGAAACAGGTAAGTTCCTTGGGCCTTTGGGGTAGGGCTTGTGCAGGGCAAGATTAATCCTGGAAGGTCATGGGGGTAAGCAGGGACCCTTAGTGTACAGCCCTTGCCATGGTGGTAACCCAGGGGGACAGAGCTGACCCTAGGGGTGTGTAGGGCCTGGGGCCTGTGGGGTAGGGTGGCGAGCAGCTGGAGCAGGGTTGGGTGATGAGCGGCCAGAGCACAAAGCCAATGGTGTGCAACAGTTGTGCAAAGTGGTGGTGCCCTTGGCATGTGCCGGTGGCACTGTCCACAGGGCCCCCAAAGCGCAGGGCCCACAGCAGTTGCCCCAATCTGCTCCCTCCACCCTGCAAGGGATGGCTCTGCAGGGGGCTGCAGTATCCCATGCCCTGCAGAAAGACCATTACTATCTCACAGAGGGCAGAGATACAAGACAGAAAAGACAGGCACAAGCACAGAGCTCACAAGGGTGAGATGGGGCCAAGGAGTCTGGAGCCTGTGAACCAGAGCTGGGACTGGGGAGCTTGTGGTCCAGTGGACCCCAGTCCCTGGGCTCAGCAAGAATAAAGTGGAACACGGCCAGGGGTCCTCAGCCTAGACCAGTGGTTTCCAACCTTTTTAAAGATGAAAATCACTTTTTGAAGTAAAGGGCAATCCAGGATCTATTGCATCCCCACCTGCAGGTCAGTCTGGGTGATGGGGGGCAGACTGAGGCCCCCACAGTGAGGGTGGGAGTGGGGTAGGGGTGAGTGGGGCCCTGGCCAGGCTGGGGGAGGGCAAGAGTCTGGGTGGATCATTCAGGCATATGGGGGGACTCCTGCCTCAGCTTACACCCTGGTGGAGGCCCTGGGGGGCATGTGCCACCCCCCCCCCCCACTCTGTGCAGGGCAAGGTGGCTGCCACTGCAGGTCAGGGCTTGGGACACAAAGCCGAGGCACAAAGACTAGTGCACAGCAGCATTTGCCTCACCATATGCACAAACTGGGTGGGGGCACGTGGCCCCTGGGCATTCACCAGGGTGTGTACACCAATCTTCCTGGGCCCCATTCACCTGGTGGCAGGGGGCATGGAGGGGGATCATCCCACTTGCCCAGCCTGGCCCTGGCAGCAGGGCAGCCCAACCACATGCATCCTGCTGCTCCTACATTACACTGTTCCTGGACTGCATCCCAGGCATTCCCAATTGTGGAGCCTCTGACAGCTGACTTCAGTCTGGGGCTAGCCTCCCCAGACTGAGATCAACTGTCAGGGGCTCCCCAGTCGAACTGGATCGACCTGTTGGTAGCCACTGGCTTAGATGAAGGCCTATCATCCAAAACCCCCTCTGCCCTCTAGGGGGAGCCTCCCTGTCAACTTATAACTAGGTACCTACCAAAATCACAGTTTTGCAATTTTTGTAGAAACTGAGTTTGAGCAGGCTCTGTGCTGTTGGGGGGCGGGGGGGAGAAAAACTTATAAAGCTTTCCTGGGGGGCAGGGGAGATGGGAGAAGACTGGATCCATGAATCAGGAAAGGAATATGGGAGACCATAAAACCCCCAACAATCCAGGAAATGAGTTGTGGCTGTGGGACCACTCTCCGGCATGCCAAGGAGAGCAAGGCATGCAATGGGGCCAGGTAAAAGAAAAATCTACCAATTTATATCATGTTGACATGCTAAAGAAATGGAAAGAAAGAGAAGCCATGTTCATAGTGCCCTATCCAGACCAACTAGAATTGGGATGTCAGATAAGGGGGCATGAGAGAAGTCCCAGTAACCCTGGGAGACCACCTAACAGATACCCAACAAACTCAACTAGAGCAGATAGTGTGGGAGTTCACTGTAAAAACCTCAAGGGGGCCCAGAATTACCCAGCTAATAGAATATCACATTGAGATGGCTCCTAACAAAGTTTTGAGGGAGGGCTGGAGAAGTATCCTCCAGCGGCTCCACGGGTGGTAAAAGAGGAAGTAAGCCAAATGTTAGCTGAAGGTATTATTCAAGAAATGTAGATTGAGTGGCGAAGCCATATAGTAATGGTCCCAAAGAAGTATGGAACAGTGTGTCTCTCCATAGACTTCTGGAAGGTGAATGAGATGGCAAAGTTTAATGTCTACCCTGTACCTCAGGTTGAGGTCCTGATCAAGGGGTTTGTGGGGGTTAATTTATCTCCGCCCCAGACCATACAAAAGGGTACTGGCAGAACCCTCTTGAGCACCAGTCCCAAGAGAAGCCTTTGCCAGTCCATGGGGCCTATATGAGTTTGTCTGAATGCCTTTCAGGTTACATGGGGTGGTAGCCATCTTTCAAAGGCCTATGGACTGAGTGTTAACACCTCACCAAAATTTATGGGGTGGCTTATTGATGATATAATCAACTTTTCGCTAGGATGGGGCGAGGACCAGTCCTGTAGCAGGTTGTCACTCTCAGTTCTTTATTTTTCCTGGGGCAAAATCCCTCTCACACAGAAGATGCAGAAATGTTCCAATGCCACTAGTTCCACAACCTCTGCAGCTGAGCAAGACCCCGGGTTGAGCCATCAGGTGCATAAGTCTTTAAGCTTCTGAGCCATGGCCCAGAGCCACATCTTTGGGTCCCAAGGCTCCGATCAGAACTGGCAGCAGTAAGCCTCCTTCATAAGTCCCAGCTGGTCCTGTATGGCCACTTTGAGGGCCCTATAATCCTGGGCTGATTTTTTTTTTGCTTCCATGGCCCAGTAAGCAGCCTGTGCCTCCCCAGTTAATAAGGGGGCCACTTTCACAGCCCACATGTCCTAGGGCCACTGATATGCCTCTGCCACCCATTCAGATGTGGTGAGAAAAACCTCTGGATTGTCTGCCAGTCCTGTCTTTGTGAGGACTCCTCCCTCTAACCTTGGGGAACTTGGTGACTCACCCACAAGGGCAGGGGTCTGCCTAGCACCCAATTGCTGCTCTCATTGAAACTGCTGTAGTTGCTGCTGCTGCTGCTTCTGCTCTCTCTGTAACTGCTGTTGCTGGGTTTGGAGCTGTTGAAACAGCTGGTGTTGTTGTTGCTGCAGCCACTTCAGCCATTTTAACAGGGTTCTGGTCTCCATGGCTGGTGTTGGAGTTTAAAGTGCCTGAGTTCACCACCACATGTAGTAAGTTGTCACTCAGTTCTTTATTTTTTCTGAGGCAAACTCACTCCCATGCAGAAAACAATATCTGTAACAAATCCAATACTTAAACAACCAAACACTCAACAAAGGGTTAACTCACAGCTATGGTCCTTCCCTGGACCAGAGAGAGGATACCCTGGCTGGCTCTGCTCTTGGCACTATCTTTTTTCCCCTTTCTTCCCCAGCTCTGCTCCCTGGGAACTTTTAACTTCCTTCGGACCAGACACCCATTACTCTTAGATGCTCCTCCTGCCCGCCAGCAGGCAGGTTCTCACTTTTTAAATGCCGGCAGCTGTGCTCCTACTCTTGAGCCATGTACCCAGTTACAAGCCCTCAGAGCAGCCCTAAAAGAACCAAGGGGAGCAGGCTTGACAGCCAAACCCCAAAAGTGCGCATTGGTATAGCAGGGACCCTCAGCATAGAGACCTTCCTAGGCTGTGACCCAGAGGGCTGCAGGGGTGCACTATCCCCTGCCTGGCAGAAAGGCTATTCCTGTCTGACAGAGGGCAGAAATAGAAGATGGCAAAAACTAGTGCACAACCCTAGAGCTGTGAGGGTGAGACCAGGGGCTGAGGAGTTCAGAGCCTTTGAGGGCCAGAGCTAAGGCCTAGGAGCTTGTGACAATAGACTCCAGGCCAAGGGGCTTGGCCAGAGCACAGTGGGACAAGGCTAGAGGGCCTCAGCCCTTGGGATGTAAAAATCACTTTTTAAAAATCTTTTAACCTCCTCTAATTATATTGGTTAAATTATTAACTGATAGCAGGGAAGCTGGACACAGCTGCTGCTAGGGGGCTCCCAGAGTCCTTTGACTAGGGGAGGAGGGAGGAGGCAAGTCCAGCCAGATAACAAAGCCCAAGTGAAGCCCTGCCTTGGGAGAGGGGAGGGAGCATCTGTGAGCAAGCAGCTAATTGCTTAATTGATGAGTCATTAGGCTGCTGGCTGTTTTCCTCTTAGGCTATGGGTACTAATTCCCCTCCCCCTTCCCTCCTCCTCCCTCCATCATAGTTTCATAGTTAGTAGGGTCGGAAGGGACCTGAGCAGATCATCAAGTCCGACCCCCTGCCATGGCAGGAAAGAGTACTTGGGGTCAAACGACCCCAGCAAGGTGATTGTCTAGCCTTGTCTTAAGGACCCCCAGGGTAGGAGCCAGCACCACTTCTCTTGGAAGTTGGTTCCAGATCCTAGCCGCCCTGACAGTGAAGTAGCACCTCCTGATGTCTTCTGTGGCCCCTTTGCCATAATATCTACAAGATGCTCAGCTTGCTTATTGTATTTATCTTCACAAACACTCTGAGGCATATGGTAGCTTAGCCCCATTTCTTTGAGGGATGAACTGACCTGGCTTGGCTTTCTAATCCTGCCTGCCCTGCTGTTTCCTGCTGGGGTGGCATGGCTTCCCTTCCCCTGCCCCCCCACCTGGGGGCAGGGGGGAGAGCTAAAGGATAATCGGGAAGGTAACTGCTATCACTACACTTATTATCAGTTAAACATGATTAAACATTTAACCTTTCACATCCTTACTTAGCTCAGACAAGGACCTACCATCCAAAACCTGCTTTGTGGCTTTCGGGGCAGCCTCGCTGTCACTTTATAACATCAAAGCATGGCAGGAGAGATAACAGGGTAGGATTGAGGGGCCAAAGGGGGCAACAACATGGGGCCAAAGTTGTGGCCAGGAGAGGTTGCTTCACCACCCCAGCAACAAGTATGTTACGCTCATATGCTCACAGATAGTAAAACCAGGAGGATTGCTTGGATTAGCGGGTCATGAGATGTCCAACCTGTGGCACAGGTTGGACAAGTGACAGGGGCAGGCTCTGTGTATGGCATACGGTGAATCAGGGAGGGGATAAGGCAGCACAGCAGCAGATAGGGCAGGAAGTGGAAATCAGTGCAGCAAATTGGACAGGGAGTACAGGGAAGGAAGCAGAACTAGAACAGCAGATGGGGAAGGAGATCAGAAGGACAGTTGGGGGGGCCAGGGCTAATTTTTGGCACACCTGTTTTAAAAAAAAAAAAAAAAGTGGGTCTGGCTGCTCTAATCTGACTTCAAGCTTCAGCTTGCAGCCATTTGGGCTTGTTACTGCTTCACTCCTGAGAGAAGGGAGAAGTTTACCCTACACCCTCATAGCACCTCCTGCCCTTCTAACTCAAGAATGAAGGAAATTCACTGACTTCCCAACCTCTGCAGCTTTTCCAGAGTGAACCCAGAATACAGCAAATAGGTAGGGCTAGATCCAAAAGGGTATTTTAAGGACCCAAGTCCTACTTAGGAATTTGCTTCCCCATTTATTTCAATGGGAAATTGATTTCATCTGGGATTAGGTACCTAAATAGCTGTGTGAATCTGGCCCTTGGGTCTTTGTGCAGAAAGGAGGGGCAGCTTCTCAACTGCACCACGTGTCCCAGTTGGTGGAATCTACCTTTTGGCCAGGCAACATCCATTCCAGAAGATGCTGGACATCATCTTTGAAGCAGCTGGATGGATGAGGCTTTGCTTCAACACTTCAAAATGTGCATCCCTGCATATCTACTGCAGGAGAAGTAACTCTGTCTTTGCCACCACCATCAGGACCCAGAGCGAGCCCATGAGTTACCTGAAGGACAGCAGGAGCTATCCTGACCTGGACACACCCACTGGCCACCGGGCAAGACAGATGCCAGAAGAGATCATCTGTGGGATCATGCAAGACGCCCACAAATTTGGCCTCTCTGCTGGCCACGTGGCAGAAGACTGATGCCCTAAACATATTCCTCATTCTCTGCATCACATTCATCCTGATAGGCTTAGCAATCATCAAGACACAACTCAAGAAACCAGATGGTGAAATCGAAAGGTTCCTAAAGTGGATGAACTTGCCACTATGGGCCAGCAGTGAGATCGGGCACATCCCCTGCTGCAGGGAGATGCCAATATCCTTTGCATGGGGGACCTCTGCGGCATCATACCCATGCCTTCTGCCTCCTGATCTGCCTCAGTAATCTGATAAGCAGCGTTGCCACCAGTACCCTGAAGGAGACCACCAAGAGGAGGATCACCAGGTCACCATCCAACAAAAACCTGGCCACATGCTTGAGTGGATTGCTAGAGAGCAAGTTTGGGTGAGACAGTGGGGGCTTTGCCTTGCTGTGGACCTAAACGTGCAGTTTAGGAAGCACATCAGCTGCTCCTGAACACAGTGCAAGCAGCAGCAGGAGCTGGGAGTCTTACTACTCCCAGCCCTGACTGCCAAATACATCACTGTCACTCCCCGCCTTCCCTCCCAGCCACACAGCATCAGGACATACCTAGAGAGGTTTCTGAAGGACCCTGGATGAGACAAATACATTAGCAACCTGAAGGCAAAACATGAACAAGGCAAAGTCTTCAAGGTCATTTGAAAGTGAGATGCTAGGAACCACTTCATGCCTTGTGGAAACTTGACAAGTTTCACAGACTGGTGCTTCAAACATCAGGCCTGTTTCAACTGTTTTCTGCTCAACAGCACCATCTGCTATGGCCAGTGAGGCAAGAGGTCTCAAAGGTGCAGCTATGAATGTAAGCCCCTGCTCTACATCCTGTGTACCTGCAAGCCCCATGGGAGAGCCTGGTGACTGCATCACAGAGCCCTACAGGACCAGACAGTACAGGTCATCTCTGTGTCAGTCAAAATAGTAGCCATGAACCATCCTCCCCCAGATTGTTGCAGCCAGTTATGCCTGGACATTATAACAGGCAAGGACAACAACCCTTGTCTTATGTGGTTTTGATGATCAATGTAACCACACCCTTCAAGAACAAGTGACAGGCTTTTACCAAACCATGGGAGCAAAAGCTGTCCATATACAAGCCACCGTCTGATACCCTGAGGGAGAAGAGGTACAATGTGAAGGAACAGGCACTGATTGTTGGGGCATTTGGAACATGAGACCCAAACAATGAGAGTGTCCCGTGAGCCTATAGAGTACCCACTGCTGTGTAAAAGTGATGAGGTGCCTCCTGGTATCAGTGCCACCTGATGGTCAAGGGACATCTACATCAAGCATGTCATGGGCCATCAGCAGTATGAAGACCAGTCAAAATCACCGTCCAGAAGCAAGCGTGAGGGGATGGATTGAACTCCCCAGCGCACTTACTATATATCTATAAAGGCTGTCAATGCCTTTAAGAGTCTACCACCTGAGCAATTGTACACTGAATGCTAAAATTATTGTCTAAGAATGTCTTACTACCCTCTAACTTTGTACTGATATAGTTACCATGTATAGGGTCTTACCTTTCTTCCTATCCTAGCATGGCATTGAAGTTTCTTAGGTCCTTTACCCTGGTCTAATATAGGCTGCATGACTAACAGCATGCTTTAGACTGAGCCAACATAGACCAGCTATGTACCCATATAGCTACCATGCACAGAATCCTATGTTCTCTTCCAATTCTACAAAGCCATGTAAATAACCATACTTGTATACATTTCTAATAATTTTTTTAATCTACCATTTAACTGACCCATGCTACAATGCAAATGCATGGTGAAATCCTGCCACAGCTGCCTCCTGCTGTGAAGTGATAGATTGTTCACACACATGGTCTTGGGTGGAAATGGTTAGCCCTTCCCTTGTTTGATCCCTTCTCAAAGGAGCTCTGTGTACGTGAACACATTTAATATTACCATCAATATGTATGGTAGTGCCTAGATGTTCCCATTAGGATTGATCCCAGCTTTGCCAGGCACTACAATCAGGGGCAGGCAATTATTTCGGGTGGAGGGCTGCTTACTGAGTTTTGGCAAGCCTTCAAGGGCTGCATGACAGGCAGCCAGAGGCAGATAAATATTAATTTTCTACATGTTTTTAGGGGTCCCGTGGGCCAGATGGAATGGCCTGGCATGCCGCGTCCGGCCTGTGGACCACATTTTGCCCACACCTGCACTACATGTACACATTGGAAGCAAACTGCCTGGCCTAAGACAGTGTGATCCCTGCTGCTGCTTGCCCTGTGGCTTGCTTGGAGGCCCACTGAAGTGAGCAGGGCCTGATTTAAGATGCAAAGCAAAAAATGAGGGATGCAGAGAAATCAGTCCTTTCTGCACAGAGCGATTTCCCTGGGGCCTATTTGGAGCCAAACCAAAGTAAGCAAGGTAAAAAATGAGGGAAGCACAGTAATCTCCCTGTGTTGCTCTGTGGAGAAAGGACCTGATCCAGCAAAGCACTTAAACATATGCTTGTCTTGAAGCACCTCTGCAGCTCCACTGGCACAAGCTTATGGGTACACACGGCCTAAGTACTTTGCTGGGTTTGTATATTCCCTTTCTTTCAATATTTTCCTGGTGTTTGCATTATTACTGAGTCAAGGCTTTTCACTGCACCATTCATCTCAGTCTGTGGCTTCATACTTTCCCTCTCCTGCACTTGGACAGAAATAGGAAGACACATGTTTTTATTTCTCAACAGATCTATCTTTAAAAATCTCCTTGGTGTCTTGTCAAATATTGTGCAAGAGAGCTAGAAACTCACAAGGCCAATATAGTGGATTGATGTGATCTAGCTGAAAATGTGGTTTCAGCAGTTAAATCATTCATCATGGAACAATGTGTTGTTTGATGGATTCCCTCGGAAGATTAGGAGGTGGAGTAGCAGCAGAGTTTGAACATGGAGTGGAAGATACAAATCAACAGCAATTAGGGAGGTTCAGAGAGAGAAAAAAAATCCCAAATAAGTCTCCTTTAATATGTCCAGCCCATTGGCATTCTGAGCTAGAATAATGCTGATCTGACTCACCGCTGGCATTAATGAAGTTTGCACCTCTGGGTGAGCAATTTAATTCATCTCAGCAAGCCAAAGCTCATTATAACCATCCATAAATGCTATCAGATGAAAGCAGCATCCTTCAGCAATCTTGGGGATTAAAGGAAAGAGGCATTAGATTGACAAGGCTTTTATTGAAAGGATGATCTGATTGTGTGTTACAGCCTAATGTGATACAACACCTCATTTACAGCTGTGAATTCTCTGTATCAAAAAGGTAATCGGGAGCCCCTGCAACACTTGGTCCCTTTTTTATCTTGCATTTCTGAAGAGACATTTGCCAGGGATGCTGCCAGGACAAGCCATGGTCCTGCCAGGTCCAGCTATGTGAGGATGATACTACTCTTAAAGTCATGTGAGGATCGTAATTCCTTCTAATAAGTGTACACTTGGTTGCAGAATCATATAAACACATATGGGGAGTGGAAGAGGAGGTCAGAAGTGTGTGGTCTTCACTTTCTAATTGTGTGTGTGAAAATATATCCCCCCACACACCGGCATGTGTGTGCACAAACATACCCCCTTCTCCCTCGCCCTCCCTCCCATCTCAGGATCCAATTGCTTGACATTCAGCTTCTTCTGCTTGCTCTTGCCTTTCCTGTGCTTTTAGCTTGCAAGTGGAAGCAGGGCACAAATTCATTTGATGTCTCAGAACATGCTGTGTGTCAGGACTGCCAATCATTTTCACAGCAGCACACCTCTCTGCTGACTAGTGGCACAGTTTGCTGTGATGAAGTCAAAATCCTCTTGGCAAGAATTTTTGTTTGGAAGGGCCATCTCCAACTATCCAAACATTTACCATGATTGTTTTGTTTGGATTTTTTCTTAAATCAAAATGAAACATTTTCAGCTCCTGGATTTGTTTTCTATACCCTTTCTCCTCCTTTTTGAGTGTGAAGATTTGCATGAGGGGGAAATGAACAGAAAACCAAAGAACTGTAAGTTTTTCATTTTAGTTTGAATTGAACATTTTTCTTTGCTTCATTAAACAACACAAGGGAAAATTGACAGGAAATCTTTAAAAAAAAAAAAAAATCTTCCTTTTGAAGTCCTCTACATCAGACACCCCGCATTTGGCCAGCCATCCCTGCTATTTATTAATGGCATCAGGGTAGGATCAAGCAGGCATGGTCAGATAGTAAAAAAACACTAGTGAGCTAAACTTTGTGGGTTAATGACAAGATGCAGCAGAGTGGAAGAAGCAACTGTTGGGTGTGGATGGAATGACCGGAATGAAGTTTGGGATGGGCAAGCTGTGCACACATTTGGGCTCCTCACTTGCCATGCCACTAAATAAGTGTTCATTAATACCATTTGTAATTGAGCTAGGGATTGCCCCACTTCTACTGGCTGGTAGGAAAATGTTATGTTATCTGATGTGATGCAATCAGAGCTGTAGTAACCACTGTGACTCTGAAGCACAGAAAACAATCACATTATTTTAATCAATAGTTTGGCATGCGAGTGGCCTCCAATCACACAATTCATTACTGGTGCTGTGTCCTCTTCACTCTATCACACAAATACCACAGCGAGTGCCTCGTTCTTACATGATGTTTTACAACCAGGTAAAGCCAAGAACATCCCCATTCAACAGGTGTGAAGCAGAGGCTACGATGGAGTTGCCTGATGATAATTAGCTATCAGCAGACAAGGCAGGGACTGGACCCCTGATATCCTGATTCCCAGCCAAAAGCTTCATCCATTGGCCCATGCTGCTCACATGACTGTTAAGAAGTATTAACCCTCCCCAAAGTTGGAAAGTACTAGGATGTTGGGGCAGCTAATTTCTCCTTAGGAATATAGTTCTAGAAGGGAGCGCCTCAACTGGGGAGTCCAGTCCCCTGCAAGTGCAGGCAGCCATGTCTTGGGCATGAAATCCAAAAGGCAGGACCACAAAAATGTCCACTCCAGCCTCTCCTGCATGCCACTAGCCCTATGGCTACCTCAAGTGTCTCTGTCTCTCAAGGGGAAAGTTAAAGAGGGTCCTGGTTAGCAGTTTCAATCCACTGCCCTGATGCTTTCTGCAGTTAAGCTTCACTTGGAGGACAATGATCTTTGTTGAAAAGGTACAGCATCAGACCCATTTCCCCCTTTCAGTCACTGAGAAACCAGGCCAGAACAGGGCCAGGCAAGTTGATACAAGGTGTGTGCAGCCAGTGCAGGAGGCACACACCCCAGGAAACTTTCTGAGACAACTAGTGAAGGAAATTTTTGCAGTACTTTACACCATGTGGCCACAAGAGGGCCAAAAAGCATCATTGGATTGTGCCACCTCTGGACTGTTTCCCTTGCAGAGACCGGGTCTCTGTTCCTTCCCTGCTGAGCCCCACATCTCTGTGCATTTATATCAGGAGTAGGCAACCCACAGCACAAGTGCCAAAGCATGGCACGCAAAGGCATTTTACTTTGTATGCGAGCCTTGGGGCGGACAGTAGGGAAGGTACTGGAGTTGTGCTGCCACAACAAGGATTGGGCCCCTCACGGCTCCCCCACGATCCGCCCCGACATGCCAACATCTACAAATCAAGGCTGAAGGTTGGCACTCTGCCCAGAAAAGTTTGCAAACCCCTGATTTACATGCTTTGCTCATATTTGCTTGTAGGGAGCTAGCTTGTTTTGAGCATGATGTGTACAACCATCAGTAATTACCCTTGTTGATACAGCAGCAGTCGCAGTGGAGAGGCTTGCCTGTTCCAATGACCCCGAGAGCAAAGCCGTCTGGAGCTCACACTCATGGTAGGGCCACCCATGGCGAGGTGGAGGTCCCAGACAAAGAATGATCCAGTAAGTCCTCAACAGCGGAGCAGGAGGAGGAAGGCTGTGGCCCCAACGGCTGTGAAGGTGGAAGAAGGCTGCAATGGAGAAGTGGCCCCAGTCGTCGTGGTTCACCATGCCACTGAACCTGGCCACCAAGCACCAAGCCCAACTATGCACCGGATTCCCCATGCTAAACATGCCATGTGCAGGCTTCCATCCACTCAAGGTCGCCCTCAAGCACGGAGGAATTGACACCAATGGCTGGGAGGAGCAAGCTGCTGACTATTTGATGTGGCGCCACCTGGTCCACCAAGGCAGGCACCACTTCGATGCCCAACAGCTCGATACTGAGGCAGAACAGCGGTGGCAGAAGAAGAAGGAGACTAACCCGGGGCCGCGAATCCCACTCCCCTGCGCAACATGACCGCATTGCCGAAGAATGTGTGTATCCAGAATTGGGCTCCCCAGCCACCTGAGGACCCATCAAGCCTGACGAACATCATCCTCGACTCCGAGGAACTGCCACCATTGCTGGCAGCAGTGCCTAGCACCCTGCCTAAGGCTGGACCCACTGGTACTCTCATGTTGTTGTGAGACAGCTCTGCTCAGTACAAGTAGACAGAGGAAAGGGTATTAGTCCCATTATGCAGAGGTGAATATGAGACACAGCACCTTGCCCAGGTCCTCACAGGCAGTCACTGCAAAGCAAATAACTGAATTCAGAGCTCAATGGCCAGTTCAGAGCCTGAGCCACAAGCCTGTCTGCTACCTCAGAGATGAGAGCCTCCTTTTTCCTCTTCATGACCTACTCATTCTCCACCCAGTGCCATAGCTGGTGCAATCTGATAGCCCTCCCAGGGGAACCCCATCAGCAGTACACATGTTCTAACTGGACATGTCTACATGTCCATATTAATGTGACAATAAACTCCAGCTCTTATCAGCATGGAGTTTATTGCTTCCAAGCACCACATTTACATAGGTGCCCAGGACCATAGCACAGTGAGCTGGGTCAGTGCAGCCCCCGCTGGCAGGAAGCCCAGGGGGTCAGTCTGCCAGCCCGGGGCTGCTCTGACCCAGTTCAACAGGCTGCAGAGGGGCTGGCTGACACACAAGGGTGCTCCAGTGCAGGGCTAGCCACTGACCCAGCCAGCCAGCCACATCAGTGTTTACATAGGCACCACTGTGGTGTAAAAAACTTGTATTTACAAGTACTACCCTGCTGCGGAGTTTATTAGTTTCCCCAGGCTAACAGCCCTATATGTATAAACCAGGGGTGGGCAAAATATGGCCTGTGGGCCACATCTGGCCTGCTAGGCCATTCTATCCGGCCCACAGAGCCCCTAAAAAAAATTGTAAATTAATATTAATTCACTCTGGCTCCCTGTTAATGCTGACTGGACTCAGGGGCAGTAGGACCTAGAGGGAGCCCTCAGCAGGCTTGCAGGCTTCAGCAGCCCAGACCCGCCCACCCCCAGCCAGTTCCCTGCTTTCCTGCCCCCACCCTGCTCCAGCACCAGGTGGCTCCTGAGACCACGCTGGTAGGGATGTGTATATGTGTGCGCACACGTGTCAGCAGGCACAGGGGCAGAGAGAGTGTGAGTGTGAGTGAGTGTGTGTGTGTGTGTGTTCATAGGGTGAGTCTCACACACACACCCATCCATACACATGCACCTATGCCTCCCCTCACACTGCCATACACAAACCCCAGCCACCCTCCCTCCATACCCACCCACACCCCACACACCCACAGCTCCCACAAACCTATACCCCTTCTCACAATATACAAGAGTAAAATTTCATTTTAAGCTATTGTGCAGTCACCTCTGCATACACTACACAAACATATGTAAATCAGGACAAAAATATTTTTTGAAATCAAATTAATCAATGTTGCAGATAATCACTTTTTAGAATATAATTTTGTATTTTTCTGGTTCTGAGATGGCAAAACCCTTTGCTAAAAGGTGTACTTCTGGGGACAAAGGGAGGGGCTTCTGGTAGCAAAAGTCAGGTGTTAGGGGGTGGGACTTCTGGTCACAAGATGGCAACCAGGGGGCAGGGCACCTGTCAAAGGGTGGGGTTACCAATGCACTCTTGCCACCTTGCCAAAATTCAGTAAGCAGCCCTCCACCTGAAATAATTGCCCACTCTTGGTGTAGACACCAAGACATTTACTTGATGGGCACATCTACACGAGACACTTTACTTGAGATTAGAGCTAATTACTGCGCAGGAAGCATCACCATCTATGCTTGCTGCACAGTAATTGATTCTAATCACAAATAAATTTGCTACCTGTAAATACAAGTAGCAAATTTACTCCCATTACTTACTGCACTGTATAGCAAATGTAGACAGCTGACCAGGAGCAAACTTGCTCCTGGACAGCCTGGCAGCAGGGAGCAGGAGATTGCTCCCTGCCCCTACAAGCTGTCTGCTGCCTGGGCACCAGAGCCCTGTGGGCAGGCCCATCCCTAGAGGGGGCAAATTGGGGCAACCCCCCTGCACTCTTGGGGGCTCCGTGGAGCTGGACAGTGGTGGCTTTGTGTCCAGCCGCTCACTACCACCCCCCACAGCTGATGTTGCCGATGGCGGCAGCAGCTTCTTTGGGTCTGGGGCCATGGGATTGGAGCAGGGGTGGAGCCCTGCATGGGGTGATTTTCCCCAGGCCCCTCACCTTGCTCAGGTCACCTCTGCCCACAAGAACCATAACCTGGCAGCAGGGAGCTCCCAGCTCCTGCTCCCCAGTTGTGATTGCAAAGCAGAGGCTAGGGAGATTGTTCCAGCCCTGCTCCATGAATGTGGAGCGGGGCAGGAAACAGACTCTCTAGCCCCCACCCCATGATTGTAGAGTGGGGGCTAAGAACTGTCCTAGTCAAGTGCAGATCCCAGCCCCATGTCCTGATTTGGCAATAGAGGCATGGGGCTTGGATTCCCTGCCCAGCTGAGGGCTCACTGCCAGCTGTCCCACCTGCAGATTGGGGCAGGGGGCTGGGACCTGCCCCTTCCCTGCAGCTCTTTCCAAGTTTCCTGTCTCTGATTGGGGACCCTGAGCCAGGAGTTCCCTCCTGCCAGGGCAGGGGGACATTTCTACCCCTCAGGGGCAGAAAGCAATCTCCCAGCCCCGTCCAGAAGACAGGTGGGCTGGAGAGGGTGGGAACAGACTGCTGCCAGGAGCAGCAGAACTTCCCCCTCAGCCCTGCACGTGTAGATGCCTGCCCGAGGTGAGTTTACTCTCAAGTAATTTGCCCCACAGTATTTGCACGTGTAGACACACCCACTGTGGAACTCATTAGTGTATTCCATAGTAAACGTCTTGTGTAGACACACCCACTGACACTTTTGGGGCCAGGATTTATTTCCCTGAGTTTCTGTTGAAAATATCCAAATGCAGGGTGTGGCCCAGCTGTTCATTGGGTTCCCTTATGTATGCAGCACCACAGTACATCCCTATAAATATGCTGCCACGCACTGACAGAGGCAAGGGATGGGTGCATAAGTGTGTGAGACAACGAGAGAGGGAGAGCGACAGCGTGTGTGCATATGATGCACTCACAGAGAGGGATGAATCAGACCTCCTCAAGCGCAAGCCCATGCCCCCAGCCGGGTAAGCTGGGCTTCCCTTTAGCTCAGAAGTCAGGGCCTGGCCATTTTGCAGTAGAGAATTGTCAATTTTATCCTCTGTGTGTTACTGAAGATCTGAATGGCCATCGCACCCAGTGTTACAACAGCCACAGGGTTCAGGGTGGGTAAGGGTCTGTGGTAGAGAAAGCATGGGGCAGATTTTAAGAGAGTCCACAAAGATGGAAATAGATGCTAATTATTTTTAAAAATCCAGCCTTAAGTGACAAGAGGGGGAGTCGACAGGAAAAAAATCAGCCTAGCCAGCATTGCACCAGGGAACGCGCATGTCAAGCTGGCTCCCCTGTGTGTTTGGCACTTGCTTAGTTCTCTGCGTGCCCCATGCCCTGGATTATCCAGCACCATCCTGCCTGCCTGGCCCCTTGTGCCGGGGCATCTAAATGAAAAACAATTAAAAACGACAGCCTCACTAATTTTAATTAAAGGTCCACCAGAGGGACACAGATAAATCTGCCCAGCAAAGCACCTGGAGGTGTCACAGAGCTGACACACTGCCAAAAGAGGTGATTTACAAGGGAATGGCTGGTGTTTGCTGAGTCTGCCTATTGATTTATCCAGTGAGAATGAGGTAGGCATTTCAAACAGTTTTGCAAAAGATGGGTTTTTAATCACATCCAAGCAGGGCCTAACAGGCAGTGAGGAGGCTGATACAGAAACCAGATGTTCAGGTGCCCACTGGCCCTAGCAGTTTGCATTAAGCTGTTTATATTGGGTTTAGAGGAGACACCTATTCCTGCTAGTGCTGAGGATGCAAGAGAGTCACTCCTTGGAACATACCCCAGCAAATGAGTTTAAAGGAAGCTAACAAGGAGGACGAAGAGACAGTGGAACTAGAGACATTTCAGCTGGCTCACACCCTGAAACCTGTTGCTTGATCTCCAGAGGTGAGTAGGCCACGTGATTTTGAGACAGAGACCTTGTCTTCCTCCATGTCTATGTAGCACCTGGTCCAGCTGGGCCTTAATCCAGGTTAGAACACCATGACCCTTCTGCCATAAATATACATTGTAACAGTTGGCAGAGAAACCAATCACCAAACATGTCCCATGCCAGGGACAACACACAATGCTTTAAAGCTTTCCCTCCAGATCAGCATCTGTGGACAGCTCAGTACAAAACTCCCAGTTCCAGCCCAGCACTGGCAAAGCCAGACCAAAAACAGAGATTTTGCCCTGTGACTCAAGAAGAAAGTTCCTGTCTTCTCACTGCCCCCCACCCCACCCCACCCCACGGGCCAGGACTTTCACCAAGAAAGTCCTGAGGCTCAGCTGCTCCTTTCTCCTGGCAGGGGAGGCAGAGTCTGAGTCCACTGAGGACATGCTTGAGCCCTTCTTCACAGGGGCTCTTTAGCTGGGACTTCCTACTTTACAGGTAGGATGGGCAAAGGCATGTCAGAATTAAATGGCGAGGGGAAGCCCTCATCCCCCTGGCTCATCACATGAAGGGGATCTGCTGTAGAACGAATGGAAAGGACCAGATGGTCTTAGGGCTGCATTGCTATGAGCATGGGGCTGGCAGCAGGGAAAGGATACTGAAGGGACGCAGAGCTGCTCTGAGACCAGGAGGCAAGGCCTTCCAGAAAGTTACTGCAACAGCTGTCTCAAAGGGAGGACTGGATTTACCAACTGGGGAATCAAGCTGCTTCACAAAGTGGCAGATGAAGTGCTAAAGGGCCATGCTAAATTACTCCTACACCTTGACTCACCTTTCCTGCACCCAGAAGTGGGGCACAAGCATCAAGTCCACTGCATCTCTCCCTGAGTCCTAGGCAGGGTGTGAACCACTGCTGGATGCAAAGGCCCCTGGCATATCAGAGAGGGGATCCCCCCCACCAGCCTCATATAGGTCACTGTAGGAAAGCCCCAAAAGCTTTCGCATCTGCACCGCACCCCAGAGTCCCAGCCCAGGGGAGCAGACTTCCTTTCTCCCTACCTATTGTCTGCCCTATTCGCTGTAATGCCTGCATTTTCACTGTGTGGTGTGTGACTTGTCACCTCTTTTCAACTGCCTATATTATGTTCAGCACAGTGGGGCCTGATTCTGACTGGCAGCTCCCAGTGCTCCTACAAAACAAATATTAAATGCTAACACTGTCAGGGCAAGCAAGAGATAATGTGTATGTGCGTGCATAGACAGATGTGCATGTATGTGTACATAAGGATGTATAGGGGTTATATAGGTGTGCGTGCAGCTCGATAAAATCTGGTCAAGATTTTCAGAATGGGATATCTGAAGTGCTGCGAATAAGCAAATCCTCTTTCAGCTTGGTGCATGGCTTTGCTCAGCTATGCACGTCACATGGCTGATCTGAGTTTATGAAAGCTATCACATATGCTTACTGGGGAAGTTATCCTGTATTTTTAAAAAGGTAAGACACGGTCACCACATAATTGGCTTTCCATTCTTTCTGCCGTGTATGGAGATGCTCAGCCTGTACTTTAAGTTTAAATTGTCATTAAATTATTGGTGCAGCATTGGAAGATCAGAGTTAAGGTTGTGAGTCAGGACACTAAATTTCAGCTCCCTGATGTGTGTACTGGGGTGGTAAAGTTGTTCAGTGGGGGGTGAACTAGGAAAGACACCAGCGTGCTTGGGTGTAGCGCCAGGACATTCAAGAACTAACGCTTACTGACATCAATGTTGGGGTTGAAAGTTGTTCTGGCTCCTGATTTCTCTTGCTTTCTAGCACTGGGTTTCTGAAAGGAAATACAATTGTGATTTCAAGTTCACAAAGTGCTCTGTGTGGGGATTATGCGGTCTATTCAAGAGGATGTTTTCTGTTTCTAGTCACTATAAAGAATGAACTGGCATTTACTGAACATCAGTTAGCATCAGACAATTGCCTCTATTGTCTGTATGATCAAAACAACTGTGGAGATAACTATGGCTCTCAGCAGCAGGTATTTCTGACGGGTTATGTCAGCTTCACTCCTTGTGCTGCTGTACGTGTCAAAAACACTTGCGATTTGCTGTAATGTGTACACATAGAATTCAATACGCATGGCATTCCTATCATGTGTAATACAGCACAAAGATCTTGCTGACTGTAGGCACAGCTACATGAGACATTTACCGTGCAGCTGACTAATTAACTGTGCAGTAAACATCTCGGTGTCTATATGTGCACCCCTATTAGGGCACAGGAAAGTAGTAAACTCTGCAGCAGAGTAGTATTTGTAAATACAACTACTACCCAGCTGCAGACTTTTTTCGTGCACAGTAGTGAACGTGTAGACACAGAGCTGGCTGGCTGGGACACGAAGGTGCTTCAGTGTGGGGGCTTCCTGCCAGCTGCCCTGTACTGAATCACCCTTGTGCCCCAGGCAGCCTCTCTGCAGCACATTGAGCCCAGTCAGAGCGGCCCAGAGCCGGCAAACTGACCTTCCCAGACCCCCTGCCAGCAGGGGCTGCTGCAACCTGGCTCAATGTGCTATGGTCTGGGTGCAAGTGTTAACCACGCGCCTGGTAGCTTCCTGGGAGCAATAAACTGTAGAGCGATAAGCTCTGCAGTTTATTGCTGTGCGCTAATGGCACGTGTAGATATTCCCTGCATCCAATTAGCTGCACTGCTCAACACACTTTAGTAACACTTGAGAGTAGACAGGGAGTTTCTCCCCTTAGTTCCCTATGAATTTAGACAAATCAACCAGGGCAGTGCTAGCTTTTGATCAGGGAAGCCAAAAATTTGCAGTCATGAAACCACCCCACAGACAATGTGCCTGGACTTCCCCTGTCTTGCAGTAACATTTATATCAATGCAGACGGCCCTGGCATTTGCCTGTGCTGTGTATCCCATTAGTGGTGAGTAGAGAGTGAGAGGATTTGGTGTACTCCATCAGAGGATAGTCCATATAGAGAATAGCAGCACACTCCAAAGGCCCCAGGAAATGACCCAAAGAAGAGACAGTTACACACGTTTCCTTACTATGAAAAGATTAATTTTTTTCTTGGTGGTAGGAATATTTGGACAGATCTTTCAGGACATCTTCCCACGGGCTGCACACAAAGGTCCTACCATTACATTCCCTCCATCTCAGCCTTGCAAACCCTCACCCACTAAACAGCTCCTGGACATGCTGTCTGTCTCAACTAACACAGGTACCTCCTCACAGCCTGGCCCAGCAGACCCAGGCCTGGAGCCCCAAAACCCCAGGCAGCACAGCATCCTGCACATGAGAGACCTGGAGCTTGTTAATACCTCATTGAGTCTTTCTTGGCAGGAGAGCTCTTCTCCTATTCGGACGAGCAGCTCCACCCTTCTGCAAACCACAGGCCTGTGCGTCAGCCCTCCATGACCCAGCAAATCTCTGCTCCCTAATTACAGAAGGGGAGAGCTGCCTCCCCTGGCCAGCAAGTAGTGGGTGTTCTGATAGTTCAGATCACCAGGATTTCTCTTAGATGCCTGCTCAGAGGGAGCCTGTGGCCCCAGCAGCAAGCGCTGACCCATCCTGGATTTTTTTCTTATAATCACAAAGTAAGCTTTTTAACCTGCTTGCTCAAGGCTTCCTTGCCCAGAGCCCCTGGCCAGGAACAGTGGCACCTCTCGCAGTGTCAGCAATGCAGAGACAAGGCAGCAGGAAACCTGATGATATGGGAAGCACTAGGGGGGTCTGAGCCAGCAGCCGGTAACTCCATGTATCGCAGGAAAATGCAGTAGCTGAAGGATGCTGCAATTCCCAGTAGTCACCACACTATCTGAGAATTGAAAGGTTTAGGGTGCTATACACACCTCGGGGTAAGCTGAGTGGCAGTGAAGGAGAACAGACCTAACAAGGAGCCCCAAAGAGCTTGGATCCTTCTCTGGCATTCTTCCTCGGTCTGACCACAGGCCTCCTGCCACCCTTGCATGCCCATCCTCCCTCCGCTATATCACCATGAGACCACCCCAATTTCTCCTTCTGGCTCCACTGATGTCCCCCATCACCAGGAAACAAGTCTGCAGCAAAGGAGGAGAGCACAATGGCTGCAGACAGGGAAAAGGGTGAGATACAAGACTCATACTGTGAATGAATGGGTTGTGGAAACTACCCTCCAACCCCTTTAAATCAAAGCACTGGTGAGGAGGGAGTGCTTGTCCCTGGTGTGAGGGCACACACAGCCTGGGAGAGAAGCACAGAAATGGGCCCAGGACACCACACCAAACACCCTGCAGTAATGATCCTCTGGGCCTGCAGCCCCAGAAAAGCTATTTTATTCTCTGCAGGGGGGAGGGGAGGGAGGAAGGGGAGGCAGTAATAATTAAACCTTCAGACCTCCTGCTCCATAGGTGGGGATGAGACCTGCCTCTGCTTGCATTCCCCAGGCTCCCTCTCTCCTTCACTGGCAAGCCCGCTTTGGAAGCCAGGTGGTGCTGGTTCCTCACACCGATGCTTTGACAGGACCGGTGCCCTGCTGCTTGGTGCACCAGAGGCTGCTGTGCTTTTCCTGATCCTCTGGCTTTTTGACTGCTTGTTGTTCCCGGATCCGTGAGGGCAATACAGAGCGATTATTAAAGCTCAGTGTGAATATAAACTGAGCTGAACTGAGCCAGGCAGTGGCTCCATCTGCACCACAGCACATCCTCCCCTCACTCTGGCCATGGGACCAGACAGTCAGAGGCTTGAGGAAAGGAGGAGGAGGTGATTAAAGACAGTGAGAACAGGGTCAGGAACAGTTCTGCTAAAACCCCCATAGTCTGGGAAACGGCAGAGAGTCAGAGACTCACTACAGTTCCCAACATACCCCGTGGCTATCTCTACTTGTAAATCACAGTCAACGCAAAGAAAATGCATACCCAGGGACGTTCCTGGAGGGGCGCAGCAGCCTGGCTGTGTCCTCTGCCAAAGCGCATAGCCATTTTTTGAATATTTTCTGAAAAACAGGGTGGAGAAGAGAAAACTGATTCCACTAGGAAAACTTCTGTTTTTTCTGGCTAATGCTTCCTATTACTCACCAGCTAAAGCATCCCATCCCCAGTGATAAGCAGCCAACCAATCCCCTGCACTGAGAAACTGGAGCCCCTGCTAACTCAGAGCATTCCAAGAGAGGTCATTCAGGCCAGCACATACATCTCCAGTACCTCCCAGGCTCTGCTTGCTACAAGCCCAGATGGCAGGGAGCTCCTCACCCCACACTGACATTCTGTAGAGGGATCGAAGACCAGAGTTGTCCCAATAAACATAGATGTTAAGGTGGAAAAAATTGCAGGGGGAAAACACCAGTCCCAGAACTTCAAAAGTGAGCTATAGGGAGAGGTGGTATTACTCACTGAATATAGGGGGATTGATTTGGGAGCAGTAAAGTAAGAAGGGCCAGATAGGAAATTCAGGCAGCCTCTCCAAGCACCAATTAGTCACCTTGCACATGCTCTGTCTTGCTGGACTGAAGGCTCTGACACCTGAATCCCACTGGCTTCATTTATCACTCCCTGCACCTTTGAGAATCACCTCCTAAATGTATGCATCTTACAGAAATGCCTCTGCAGTGTGATCCACTCCAGCCCATGTGACTCTCAATCCTGTCACACACACAAGAATTTCAACACGACAACAGTGTGAATCATGTGAGGGCACATCTTGAAATCCATGGATTAAGCACTCCTGGGAAGAACAGTAGGAGAAAGGTTGCTTTAACTGTGCCTCCATGTGACATCCCCAAAGCAGCTGGGCTCCCCCTGTACTTCACAGGTTGGAACAGCGGCTCCTAAAGGCACAGCTGCTGCAAACGTTGTGGAGGGCGATTGCAACTCCCTAGGAATGGATTGGTGACCTGTAACTACTACTAACCTTGAGCCACCCTCCTCTCTGGTTCTCAGTGCAGGCAGATAAATGTCCCTTAAACATGCCACACAGCAGAGCCATTGGAGCTGTATCCTGTTCTGAACCTCTGCAGTCCTAGCTGACTTCCTGTCTTTGTCTTCCACTTCCTTAGGGTGAAGTTACATGTTACATTTAGACTCTACTACACCAGTGGAATGTTAAGCAGCGTTAAAGTTAGAATATGTTGTAAACAGTTGCACGTTAAGGAATAATACGGTTTCTTGCCTGCACAGCTCTGCCTTGCCACTAGAGGACTGGTGATCAGATGTGTGGCCAGGAGCCAGGACATCTGGGCTTTATCCCTGCTCTGGGTATGTGGGGGAGGTGGGGCTGGGAGTGGTACATCCTGGGATACTGGAAGACTGCAAATTGTTCATTTTACCTCTGGAACAGACTGAAGTTACCCTAACGTGAGTTAGGTAGCATGGCTCATGTCAACTTTTGCCTTAAGTGGTGTAACTTTGAGACACTCATCACAAGTTAATGAGCTTTAACATGCAGATGCTCATGTTTTAAGTAGTCTCAGTATGATCTAAGTGTAAAGTGTAACTTGGCCCTTAAGAACCATTCCCCGCCCATCCCACTATAGCTTGGGTGGCTTTATGGACCAATCCTGCAAGACTAATCTTGAGCGACTCCTGAGTGACTCCACCTAGTCAATGGTAATGTTGGACACAGAGCCCCTGGCAGGTTAAGGGTCTTAGCTCTTGCACCTCTGTGGCGTGTTCATTCAAAGCTCCCTCTGACCAAACTTCCCACACACTGGAATCTGGGCCTAGTGTCACAGAGAAAAGGCTCTTGAAACACATGCCAGTTGCCCACCCAGGACCCATCCAACACTACACAGAGCATATGCAGTGAGAGAATCGCATTGCAAAAGGGGATCAGGATTCATAGTAGAGATGATATCTTGTATTAACCAACAAGATTTTTGCAAAAAAATTCTTTAATTGCAAGCTTTTGGGCACAAACACCCTTCATCAGGCGTTAGAGATAAGATTGTAAAAGTTCTCCTGAGTACAAATGAAAGTTCATATTTCATAGGATTTCACAGAGGAGTCAATAGATGGAAAACTCCTCTGGGCAGTCAGTTCATAGCTGGTATGGATCCTGTCACCTCCAGCTATGAACTGACTGCCCAGAGGAGTTTTCCATTTATTGACCCCTCTGTGAAATCCTATGAAATATGAACTTCCATTTCTATCCTGATGAAGGGTGTTTCTGCCTGAAAGCTTGCAATTAAAGATTTTTTTTTGCAAAAATCTTGTTGGTCTTATAAAAGATATCATCTCTGCTAGGAGTCCTGGTTGCCTTTTCCTCCAGACCACTATGGCTACAACCTGGATACCATTGCAAAAGGGGGGCATTCCATGACACATTCCTGTTTTCTCTCTATAGGCAGGAAAGACTCCAAGAACCCAGGAGGTGTGACTGGTTGGGTGAAAAGCTGCTTCTCCATTTGAAGAGGCACTCTCTTGTACTACCTCGTTTTCCATGAAAGCTGCACGTGATCAGATGCTATGAAATCATTGTGAGCAACATGACCAGCATATTTACCCTTTGACCAAAGAGGACACAACTTCCCTCTGAGACCTAGTGAGTAGATTGTAGCCCCTCAGCCTTGCTGGCAAAGGTGACTGCCAGACCTTGGGTCTGAGAAGATGGTTGAATTCTTTCCCTTCTGCATTTCCTCAAGTTCCACCCCAACCCTTTCAAAATTCCCCTCCTTGAATTTTCTCCTTCTACTGGGACTCACCCCCTCCTTTTTTCTGTATTCCTCCCTCTTTCATCTTGCTTGTATCATCAGAGGTCTTCATCCCAGGCAAGTGGTCTCTGCCTAAATCCACAGTGACAGTTTAGGGCAGGAAGCAATGAACAAATTGGTTGCATCAAAAACTTTAACAACTCAGGCAGAATGGAATCACCCCAGTGGGCAATGCAGCCATGCCTGCAGAGCATGCTTCCTGATCAGAAGGGAAAGTGCCAAGAGATCTTCATTGGCCGTAAGTGGTCAACCTTTTCTTATAAAACTGCAGCTCCTGTAGTACCTACTAGGGCACCATAATGCCAGTCCTGCAGCACAGTGCTCCTAGCCTTCTGGCCAGGGCAGGAAGAAAGTGCAGCTTTGCCTGCTCATGGAATTCTAGAGCGCTTCCAAGTATACCCCTGGATTATCAAGGGGATTCACTTTGGCCTTTGATTTTTGGGGATGCTCAAGAGACTGAGTTTTATTTGCACTAATGCTTGCACACCTGAGTCAGATTTTCCAAAGAGCTTTATCGCCTTGGCACAGAGACAATTACATGAACCAGGTTGGGGCACTGACTGTGCCCTTTGCACCCACATTTACAGTATGTCAATGGCTTCAAGGGTAACAGAAATAAGTGCAATGGCATGGGACACAGCACAGCACAGCAGGGGAAAACAGCACCCAAAATCTAAACAACGAATACATCAAAGGGAAAAACTGGCTGTTTGCAGGCACTCCTTTAGCAGAAAGAAGCTGAATCCATTGATTCAGTGATCCACGGTGACTGACTTCCTCTGCTCTCGTGTATTGGGCAAGTACTGTAAACCTCCCTTGTGATCACAAGCTAGCACTTGCCTCAGTTCTGAAACATGCTACAGTCTCCGGCTTCCAAGCAGAGTGCTGTCTATTAGACACCATTTCAGAAGCTATCTCATTTTTTCACAATAACTGGCAGCCGTCATTCAGTAAGAAAAGGCTGGGGTCAGACAACTATTTAAACATGCCTCTGGAAAAGCTGCAAGTCAAGGTGGTGAGAAATCCAGATCAGGGATTTTATTTAATTTTATTTTTTGCATCACAGTGCTGAGCTGTGGCCAGATTTGCAAAGCTGTTACACCAGCACAGATGCCACAGTCTGCAGCCTGGGCAAAGTATTTTTTAATTACCCCTGAAATTCATTAGGCTCCACATGCTACAGCAGAACGTTTACAAACAAATCTCTCTCTTTTTTCTGTTTCCTTCCTCCACTTACATCAGCTTTAGAATTGTTAGGGAAAGCATCACTTTGTAGCATAAGGTCTGCTGGGTGAGTGAATGATTGTCTTCTACAGGCACTGGCTGGGGATAGCACTGAACTGCTCAACCCTTCTCAAAGCAACCATACCTTTCCACTTCAAATGTAATAACAGAAATGGGGAAAGAAGTCCAGCCTGCCCTGAGGAACAGAACACCACAGCAGACTGCAGTCTGTAAAATACTCAACCCACCCAGCCCTTCTGGCTTCTTGCCAAAGCCCCAGACCTTTACTCTACAGGCACAGCATGTCAAGCAAGCTAACCTCACTCTCTCACGTTGCTGAGCCTCACCCTCGTGCTAAGGGGAAGGAAGAGGCCAGTACCTTAGCTGCTCTGCTCAAATTAACCAAGTATGCTACACACTAACCAGAGGCATAAACTTATACATCCTCTGCCTGGCTCTTCTGAGGCATCCACGCCTCTGTCTCTCATCCCTGCAGGATCTAGGATTCAAGGTGACTGTCAATATTTAGAAATACAGGCAACAATGCAAAGGCTGCTGGGCATGTGTCATTCAGAAAAAACGGTTTATGCTGGGAGTTGAGGTCACTTTAGGATGGGGCGGGCAATTATTTTAGGCCGAGGGCCGCTTACTGAGTTTTGACGTGCCATCAAGGGCTGCATGACAGGCGGCCAGGGGCAGATAAATATTAATTTTCTAAATTTTGGGGGGCCCCCGCAAGCCTGATAGACCTGGTGGGACTCCACCCATGACTGGACCATGGGTATAGAGGGCTATACCCTGTACAGGAGGGATCGTGTTGACAAAAGGGACGGGGGT
>NW_017728944.1:5588306-5591116 GCF_001723895.1 Crocodylus porosus | reverse complement strand
TAAATTGGATGCTTATCTTGCTGGGATCCTATGACCCCAGCTGACTTCCTGCCCTTTGGGCAGGGGGCTGGACTCGATGATCTCCCAAGGTCCCTTCCAGCCCTAATATCTATGAAAATCTATGAAATCTATGAAAACTGTCAGTACAACATCCACCAGGACAGAGGAAAATAGTTCAGGGAACAAACGGTACTGAAAGGGAGCTAACTTCTCAGGGTTCAAGGTTCCAGCTCACCTTTCAACACAAGGACTGTTGGCAAGATCTTCCCAGAAGGCAGACTGTCCCACAACTCCTGTGTAGTGGCTGGCATGTTCTTTGGAGACAGCTGGTACTGGCCCTGGTTGGGGATAGGAAACAGTCAGAGCTAGACAGGCATGAGGTCTAACCCAGGCTGGGGCAGTTCTTAGGCTCCTGTGCACAAGAGAGGTGCCTGAATGTCTCTGCTTTTACTGAACCATTTGCTTTTTAGCCCTACACACTTGCTGCCTGAAGGATTCTCTCCACACCAAAATGGGCCATGTTCAGCTCTGTGGTCTGAGGGATTGTACAGCCAGTGCAGTTACACTAGGGATAAATTTGACCACATAGCTGTTGCGAGGCTGTCAGAGCTGCACAATCCCTTGTGTTTTTCAATAGGCTCATAAGCGATCTCTTTAAAATCCCTTCATCATTGCCTTCCAAGACTTTTAAAGCAGACAAAGCTGCAGCTAAGGGAATTCTCTGGATTCGCTAAGTCATTTCATTAGCTCTTCTACTCCAAATGACAAAGCTAAAAACCGATACAGAAGACTTATTAAGGGATACGTAGGGGAAGGTGAGGGCACTGAATCTGGAACAAGGGACATGCTGTTCATACATTATATCCTCACATGTCTGGACCTGAAAAGATGTGTAATAGATATTTATTCTGTACTGTCCCAGAGGAATAAATGCATATAACCTCTTATTTTTTCTATGGTGGCTTTGTTTAGTTCTGCTTCTTCACAGGGGTCTTTCCCAAAATGTCCACAGATGACACCAGTACATTAATAGAAGTTTTGCAGTGGGGTGGTTGAGTGTTTGGTGCCATTTCAGATTTGGTAGAAATAAATGTGTGACCTGGATTTTGCATCTTTTTCTCAACACTCTTACCAAGAAGTCACCAGAACCATTCTTCCCCTGGGCTAGGCAAAGAACCCAGGCATCTAATCTATTCTGCATAAACTCTGACACCTAACCTCATTATCACAATACCTTCCAGCACTGCCTGTCACGTGCAGTTCATCCTCATTTTCTCATCCTCTCCCTGGGGAGGTGGGGAAGCTGTTTGCCAACGAGTGCTTTGTTTGAGTCAGGTTTTGTTTTGAGGGTTTTTAAAAAGCATACCGGCTGCTCAGTGATTTATTGCAGAAGGTAGGTCTGCCCTGCGCACCTAGAATAAGAGAGAGGGAGGTTTTGTGGCTGTTCATCCACTCCCTAGTGTTGGACATGGTCCTGAGAAAGCTGTCTCCTGCACAAAATTCACTCTTGCAGTAGTGGAGCCACCAACCACCGTGTCTTTGTCCCTGAACTCTAGGCACTGACAGACATGCTGGGTCCGTGCAACTTTGAGACCTTGAACTTGATTTGCTATTCCATGGGATACTGGTATAGGGAAAGGAATCTGACCGTATGTGTTTACAGCAGCCAGTATTGCTGAGGATGTGCACTGAAGCGTTCTTACTCCTTGGAGTCAGAGATGATGGCATGATGCTTAGGTATATTACACCGCTGTAGCTCAGACGGGCAGTGACAAGGTGCGAAGGACGGAGGCCAGGTCACTGGGGAGGTTACAGATCCTTACTCACAGAGGCTGGCTGCCAAGTGAGAGTTCAGCATCGGCAAGGAATCCAAGAATCTCCTAAGTAACAAACCGAACCAACCGGCTGCAGATTTCTATCCTTAAACCAGAGCACACGGCAGCACCTGTGCAAACCTTGCAAAGTGTTTTCCTCTGTTCACTAACATCACTCTGATTTGCCTTGGGTTTACCTTTAGCCAGGTGCTCTTCATTCACAAGTTGATCTCATCCAAGCACACGAGGCCATGTTGGTCGAGCTGAGCCATTGTACATGACAAAGGAAAGGCAGAGCTGCACATCGCTCGCGTGTTGTGGGACTGCCGTCCACGTCACCTGCTGGGCTCACTTTATGTCTACATGGCTATGGCCAAGAAGAGTAGAGGGAACTGCCCTTTGTGGCACTGCAGAGGGGAGGTCTTGGCTGGCTGCTGGGTCCAGCCCACCCAGAAAGCATGCAGGCCGCTTACTGCTCCACCCATAGCCCCAACAAGTCCAGCAGCGAGGCAACATGATCTCACGGCTGATGATGCCCAGCATAGCACAGCCGATCCCGAGGTGAGAACGGGAACCTTTTCCATTGAGCGCAGATCCTCTAGCAGTGCTGAATCCGTGTGAGCTTTACTGAGAAGAACAGAGCTCAGCGCCAGGCAGGGCTGCTTTCAGTGAAGCTCCCGCAGCACTGGCCACTGCCCTGCTTACATACCTACTAGGGCAGATCTGCCCCTGGAGGCTGCCCCAGCCTAGCTGCTGGGGGCGGGAAGCTCCTCCCGGGCCCGAGCCGGCTCTAACGCCCACCCGCCGCTCCCGAGGCCGGGAAGCAAGCCCGGGAGTCCCAGGTCCCGGCGCCGCCCCCCGGAGCAGCTGGCTCCGCCCCGCGCTCCGGGTTTTCCTTGCGCCCGGCCCCACCCCGGATCCCGCTCCGGGTTTTCCCGCAGTCCGCGGGCTCAGCCCAGCTGTGCGCATCTGTCCAGCCGCCGCTGCCCCGCGCCC
>NW_017728944.1:5568538-5587941 GCF_001723895.1 Crocodylus porosus | reverse complement strand
GCGCGCTCGGCCCTGGCAGGCGCGGGCTGCACACGCCCCGCACCGGGGCGGGGGGCGGTCCCTCCGCTAGGACAGCTTCAAGCCAACGGTTCTCGGCCTGGCGCTCCTGCCTGCCTTGACACCTTTCCCCGGGTGTCTTGCAGTGCTGGTGCTGCTCCCTGCCAGGAGGATCCTCAGGGTACGCCCCGAGGCTTCACCATAAGAAATCTGCCCGCAGCTGCGGCCTTCCAGAGCTCCTTGCAGTGGGAACAGCAGCTCAATTTTTTCTGTAGGCAAAAAAAAAAAGTGGAAACTAGGAGCTGGCCTCTTCCAGGGCTGCCTTGAGTCTAAAAAGGTTGAAGCTCCCTGACTTGAAAATATCCAGGATTTGGATTTCAGCAGGGTGTGCACCTGTGTGTGGAGACTCTCCCTCCTCCCGTCAGACAAAAGGGTCTTAAAAATGCAAGAGGTCAGGCCTAGAAATGCTTGTGACCAGCTTGCTCTTCCCAGCTGTTGGAGCCGGCCAGTGTGTGACAAAGGGTGTGTTAAACGTTCCTGCTGACATGGATTTGGGAAGCCAGCTGAATTGTCTTTTATAGGCGGAGTTCACTGTTGAACATTGCTTGAGCTCTTCAGCTTCAATAAAACAAAAGAGTGTATTAATTGTAAGTGATTTCTTTAACTTCTGCCTTTTTCTCCTCTGCTGTACTTGGCTGCAGTTTACTCATTGCTACAAGACACTAGAAATCGATGACTGCTTTGATGCAGGTGTGCCAGCAAGGGAAGTCACTCAGTGGCAGGTGCAAAATGGTCAAATTCAAGTTGGCAAAACAGTTCATCACAAATTTGTGTGTGTGTGTGTGATTGTAATGGCTGCATTGAAGCTTTGGTGTTTCTTTACTTGGTGCTCTGTGGCTGCTTCTGAGTGCAGCATGACACACGGTAAAGCAAAAGATACACTCAGGTCATCTTTGTGAACTGTAGGGATCTATTTCAGATAATTTTGAGAGATGCATGCTCCATATGCACAGCTACATAGACACATGATGTAGCTTGGTTTACAAGGAAGGGCAACAAGCTTGGGCAAGGTTTGGGATCATTGCAGCTGTTGGAAATGGCAATTTCCACAGAAATCATAACTGGTTTTTAAGCTACCTAAATGAGCATTGTTCTGGGAAGATGCAGTGGCTTTCAAACTACATGGGCGCTTCTGTTTGAGTCCTTACCTTTTAGTGCCGCATCCTTGCTGCTGGTCCTCAGTTCCTGCAGTGACACGCAGAACTGTGCAGTGGTCATTTTGTAGGATTAACTGCTTCTGTGTTGTATCCCTTCTTCCTCATCCTTTGTCTAGCGAGAGTGCAACCTCTTCAAGGCAGGGACTGTCTAAGAGTGAATGAGCATGTGTGTTTAGCAGCTGTGCTCTAGTCCCTGGGGCTTGTAAGTGCTAATGCAGTATGTATGGGAGTATAAATTGCCCTAAAGCAGTTTTAATACCTATTTAATTTTAACTTTTTCTTAATGATCTGTCTTGATTATTCATATTAAAGAACTTCAATCCTTTGCCAGACAATAGCATTAGAACTATTGCTGCCCATTTTCTTGACTTCTTATAGGAGTTAGGGATACAGCCCCAGGATCAAATCTTCCTAGACTTTAAAATGCTGGAGGCTGCAAGTAAGAGAGGAGCAGTGTTGTGGGGGGAAACCCTGGTTCATACCCAGTTCATTCTCCCTTTCAGCACCCACACTCTGCCACTGAGAAACAGGATGCTGGGCAGGATGAACTTATGGTCTGACCCAGTAAATAGCAGTTCTTATGTTCTCCAAGTATTTAAATGGATGTTCACTGTCTGATAGCCCAGCCCTGGGGTGTTGCAAGTGTATTTAGTTTTTAATGCTGAGAGCTCTCATCTTGCACAAACTAACTGGACTGTTTCTACAACAATAGGCTTGAAATTCTTTTCTGGTTATGAGAGAAGGGAATATAATTCATGCCATTCTAGTGGGGGACTTTCATCCCGATGCGGTTGTTGCTACGGGTGCGCTGATAGAGACCTTTTGGGGCCGATACAGATTAGCCAATTTTTTTTTTTAAGGAGGCATATCAGCCGATACTGATCTGATTTCCGAATACAGCTGCATGCAGCTGGTAAGTCTGTTGTGGTGAAAGGGGAAGTGGGGAGGGAAGGAGCGGGGGGGCAGAGCAAGGCCCCTGCAGTGAGGGAAGGAGTGAGGCTGGGGCTGAAGTAGGGTGTGGAACAGAGCCACGGCTCATCTGGAGGGTGCTGGGAGCGGGAGGAGGGCAGCTCACTGCCACGTGCACCCTGGGGGGGCCCGCATGCCCTGGATCTGTGCAGGTGGGCTGCAGCTGTGGGCTGGGGCTGGCACCAGGGCAGTGTCAGACTGGGATGGGGCTTTGGGGATACCTGTAGTCACCCTATAGCCCCCCTCCCAGTGCTGCTGTCAACTGCCCCATGCTGTCCTGGACAAGCAGTGGCAGGAGTCTCCAGGTGATTGGACGAGCTGCCAAATGAGCTGTGTGCAGTGGTGGGAGCCTCCCCTACCCCCTTCCTGCACCCCACAGACAAGTCACAGCTCCGTTCCATGCCTACCCCAGTCCCACACCCTTCGTGCTGCGGGGGGCCTTGATCTGCTCCCCACACCCCTCCCTTCCACCACAGACTTACCAGCTGCACACAGCTCTCCATGCTGCCGGCTGTGCTTTTCACTGCCTACGTGCCCTGCTGTGGTTGCGCGCATGTGTGGGCCACTTATCGGCCACATCAGGCCATTTTTTGATACAGACGATTTGCTTTATATTGGTGCCAATCCAATATCAGGCCAATGTATCGGTGCACCTCTAGTTACTGCTCTCCTTGCTGGTACACACCATTGTGTTAGTAACTCATGTAGAGCTGGTGAAATGTGTATGTAGAGCTTGATGCACCACAACTGCTGAGGAAGGATTGTCAGCTAAGCAGGTTACTGTAGCAGAATATATTGGTTTTGCATCCTAGAAATGCTTGGAAATAAAGTATTACTTCAAATAATGTCTGGCACATCTCTGGGGTACTTTAAGTGCTCAGTTCTCCTAGTTAATAACAGTACAAAAAAAAAAAAAATTAAAGTCTTGTAAGGCTGAGGCAGTATGGATGTCCCAGCAGAAGGAGTCCTTACACACAGGAACAAAGATGTTGAGAACTGTACGATATACATTAAAATTGCTTATACATGTTGGAGATAGGTTTTGTGCCGAAGGACAAGGATGCAGATCATTAGTAACACTTTTTTCCTGCCATTGCAGCCAAATAAATACAGGATTTCCTGTCAGCAGAGGAAGATTGTGTTTTCTTTTAGTATGAAAGATGCAGAGCCTAGGGGCAGTGGATGCTTCGGGAACAAGCAGTTCCAGTGAGATCCATTTAAAACGTGGTTCAAGCACCCTTCAGCATTCAGAGGGGAGGCTATTGATTGCTTATTAGAAATGTCCAGTACACCTTATTTTAAAGGGAGAATCTCTTCAGGAACCTGGTGATTGGGAGATCAGCTGATGAGGCCCTGTTTCTAAAAGCAGCAAAGCTGTTAGCCTGCATGAACAGGAAATAGCATTAAAAATGTTTTAGCTGGCCTGGTTCTACCGTATGAAAGAGTTTTGCAATAGTTGAAAATCCTAGAGTCAAATGAGAGTTTTTTGCTGGGCAGATGGAGTCTTTGGGGATATGATATCAGATAAAACCTGGCAGGGTTGTTGTGTGTTGTCCCGTCCCCCCCCCCCAATCAAAGCACTCTTTCTGAAGGCTCTTTGTAACCACATTAAGTGTGTAAGGAAACTAGAGGAGACATTCTGGATGCTGTTTGCCAGCTCTCCGCTAGACAAGGTGCTAAAGGAATTATAACCGTTTAGTCCCTCTGTCTTGTTTAAGGCAGTACTACATGATTTCTGGCATTACCCTGTTGATTGCTGTTATTTTTGGAAGTTTGTGGGACTGAAATGTTCCCTTTGTTCTATTAAGTTTGCTAAAGCTTTGGTAGGACACATGAGAAGGATTCCCTGTTTATGTCGTCTCCTCCCCCTGGCAAAAACATTTTGGTTTGCTCAAGTGTAAATGCCAAACCTACACAGCTATGAGGCTTTCCACTGCCTTAGCTCTGCACTTCCCTGCTGGCTGATGCATTACTACTTGGTATTGTGCTGCTGTCCCTCCCTTTGCACTTTAAAAAGATGCTTCTTGGCTGAGAGGACGAGTAGTTCAAAGAGGATGCTGAAGTCTGGGTGTGAGTCTTTGGGTTTCATGTATATTGAAGTAAACGGAAATTTGGAAGAGGTACACATTTGCACTTCTTTGGGGGCATAAGAATTCTCATCTTGCACTCTTCCGAACTTATGAGTGAGGTCAAGAAATGAGGTGAGAGCACTGACTTCCTAGTCTCCAGCTGTTCAGAGGACAGTTAGATTTTGCTTTCTCTTTATTCAGAGCATCTCCTGTGGAGAACTCTCTCTTGGCTTTACTATACCAATTGCTTCTTAATGCAATTGCTGCACACTTAGGAAACTCTTTTCACTTAGCTTCCATGTGAAAAGACTCCTCATGCCTGCATCTGTGAGCCTTCATTGGTAAAGTTCAGGTTCTCATAGCAGACAGAAATGTGCAGGTTGTAGAACTTGTTTAGTTCATGCAATTGCTATTCCACTTGGTTTAAGTGAATGTTGTCGTGCCCCTACCCCTCCCTTGCTGGCCGGTCAGGGAGCCAGGCTGGTTTTGCCTTTGTCTTCCAGCCCCGATGTAAACTCTCTGAGGTCTGTTTCACCTGTAGCTACTTCTTGCTGTGATCCCATGGACTTCATGGATGAAGTAGGGTCAGACCACTTAATAAGCTTGGGAAACTTCTCTCCTATTGCAGTATTCTTAACCGTTGTCTCACCTGGGGCTCTTTTCAACAGCAAAAGTTCAAAGGGAAGGCCTGTAGTATGCGAGAAAATCAGTTGTGGGCAGGCTTCTCTGCTGATCAAAAACTCTTCCAAAAGAGGAGAAACCAATGCAAGCTGCCCTCCCTCTGGTAAGCTAACTAGTGTTATAAGCATCCTGCATCTCCTCCCACTGCAGAGTTCAGAGGAGTTGAGTTACTTCCCCAAAACCTTACAGCGGAAAACATCTGAGGCATCAAATCTGGAACTGTTCGTACAGTTACTGTTTAAAGGACAATCCTTGAGTAGGAGAAATTGATTTTCAACTCCTGCTCCCTGGATTGAGGCTCTTTCCCTGCTTGGCTTCCTCTAGCCACAGTTTGGGATGTAGTGTGGGCTCCGGTGACTAACTCCTTATCCTTTCCTTTGGATAAGGATGATTGTACCTCAGGCAGGGGTTTAAACTAGGTGACCTTTGGAGTCTCTTTCAGCCCACCTGGGTAGCAGTGGCAGTGGTAGCAGGTTCTGGCTGGACCTGCTGCTGCTGCATGGCTGGGCTGGGGTTGGAGCAACCATATGATCCCGTACCCTGGACTGTAGTGGGGCCAGAGCTAGAGGTTAAGCAGCTGGTAGGGGGGAGGTGGGAAGGAGATAGGTGCTAGGGGAGCACTGTGGGGAGGCAGGCCAGAGGGGTCGGGCTGCTTGGCTTCTCTACCTCCTGCCACTGCTTTCCCTGCTGCAGTGGAGGGGGGTGGGATTTAAGATATTTTCCATGGTATAGAATTATTGGAGGTTTATAACAATTTAAAATTTTTTTTTATCCATGTACAGAATCTAATTATTGGGGGATTGTCTTAAATTCACCTGTCTTGGATTCTGAAAAACACAGCAGTCTTGGTACTTTATTGACAGTGTCCTGCAGTCATGTTCCATAGCTCTGAGCCTTTTGCTAACAGCTTTGAGGCAGTGTTGGCTTTATAGACCTCCTCAAGGGCCATGTACCAGCTGGACAGGGATGCAGATCATGTGCAAAGCAGATGATTGTGGTGAACAGAGTGCTGTTTTTTTCAGTTGCGCAAGATTTATCTAAAGGCAGGTTCTGGCCTGATGAGATGGCTTCCCTAAGAGGCTTGTACAAATTCAGCCCCTCTGCTCTGAGAGTTCACATAACTTCTGCAATGCATTTTAGAAGCAGATTGCCTGGGGAGTGTTAACCAGTCCAGCTGACTCTCTCTTCAGTGATCGTTAAGCCCCAAGTGAAATTTGTCATGGTTCACTTAGAAAAGCCTGATACATAGCTTAACCTAAGCTCATGGGCTGTGTTGGAAGATTTCTGTTTTTATCTTGTCGGAGGGAGAAGAATGCTGGATATCCTGTTATGGTTTGAGAACTAGTGTTCTTGGTCTCCTACAGAACAAGGTCCAGTCCCTGCCCTAAAGAACTTGCAGGTGATGTACACACAGCTTCCCAGAGAGACTGGTCAGAAAATCTGTAGGGAGTCTGTGAGACAGTATTCTGATAAAGTAGAAAGCATAGCATCCTTCACTCAAATGCCCTGTGGCATCTTTTGTAACTGTGATGAGTGGAATGATCTTGCCTTTGGTTTTCTGTGTTTAATCTACCAGATCTCCCAGTCCTGAAACACCAAAGCCTTGGCTAGGCAAGGCATCTGTTAAAGGTTGTCTTGTAGCAAAGCAGATGCCCAGGGCCTAGAGGCATTCAAGGACTGCTTCATGGTCACTCATGGGGAATGCTGTTTTGTGCATGGTAGGGATTGAGTTTGGGGATTTTGAAGATGGCACGTTGGAAGCAAACTCTAGAAGATTGTATCTAGTGCATTGCCCAAAACCTGGCCTACATAGTAAGTGCAAGGGAATATTGTATATTAGTTCTGTGGTGCAGAAGAATCCACAACTTTCCCAGCCAGAAGCCAAGAAGCTGTCCATTAAAGGCATATTCTGCAAGTAAAGTTGCATGTGTGCTTGGTGCACTAATAAATGCACTTAGGTGGCAGCAGCCAGGGGCACAGAAGATGTTGTGTGTCCCCTTTTTTCTGCCAGTCTGGTGTGTGTCACTGACTCACTTGGTATCTTTTGCTTTTAGGTTGGTGATAAGGTGATGGTGCTGGCCAGGGCAGGGCTCTGGCAGGAAGTAGTGACTGTACCCGCCAATCAAACTTTCCTGATGCCCGAGGGAATGAGCTTTGAGGAAGCAGCTGCCTTTCTAGTCAACTACATCACTGCGTATATGATCCTCTTTGACTTTGGGAACCTGAGACCCAACCAGAGTGTCCTCATCCACATGGCTGCAGGTAAAGTGCTTCTCAGCAAGCTCCTGTGGTGTGTGGTATTCAGTGTCTTGGTAAGCTGATTTTTGGAATGGCCAGTAAAACTATGGGGGAAAGGGGGAGTGGCAGAAGTGGCGGGGGTGTTTACAGATGGGGGTGACGAGCTTCACATAAAGGCCTTGAAAGATCATTTATGTGGATGTGGGGGTCTGGCAAATGTCCTACTGTGCCACCAGCAGGTGTTAACACCTGGTCTGATGTACAGCAGCAGTTGGATAATGCATGATGAAATTGGGCTGTAGGATGTCTGGCAACTCGAACCTGGGAAAGCAAAATAGCATTGGCTCCACCTGACCAGGGGTTTTCTCCTATTACTAGACTTTACTATTTAACATGGTGAGACACAAGCAAGTCCTTCACTCCTGGATGATATGGAAGTTGGGAGTAGGAGGAGGTGGAGGGGAAGGTATTGATTCAAATGAGGACTGACTTGTATTTCCCAGTGCCTCAGATTTTCCTGATGGCTGATAACCAGCTCGAGCTAATTCCCTTGGGTTTGCTGTTTCAGGTGGTGTGGGAACAGCAGCCATTCAGCTCTGCAAGACAGTGGAGAATGTTACCATATTTGGCACTGCATCAGCCTCCAAGCACGACTCCCTCAGAGAGAGTGGAGTTACTCACCCAATTGATTACAGGACAATGGATTATGTGGAGGAGGTCCGAAAAATATCTCCAAAAGGTAAAAAGCATGAGTTTAGGGAAGGCTGGCTGCAGTCTGTCACTTACTCCTGTTCTGTGCTTTTCTCACAAGAAATGGAGGGAACCTCTAACTAGTCCTTGTGCAAATTCTCTTCAGGTGTCAACATTGTCTTGGATCCTCTGGGAGGATCAGATACTTCCAAAGCATTTAACCTCCTGAAACCGATGGGCAAGCTCATAACCTATGGTAAGTTAGAGGCTGGCTTCTGCTGAACTGCTGATGGGTAAGGCCAGGTTTTCTGAAGGAGTGGGATCATGTAGTGGAGCAAGATGGTACAGGTCTGCAGGTGAATTTTGGTTTACCATAGGGCCTTGAAGCAAGAGAGCATCAAGGATATGCTTACCTCCTCTAGAGTTTCCTGTATCAGGAGTGCCTCATGTACTGCAAGTCTAGGTTCCTGGTAAGATCTAGGCAGCTCGCATATTGTTTCAACAGCTGTAGTCCTAGCTTCCTGTCCTGTCCTCATCACCAAGACACTGGATCACTTGCTTCATGCGTTGCCCTCCTTCCCTTTTGCAAAGATTGCTACCTCCCAGAAGGGAGGCATGCATGCAGGGTGAAGTAGAATGCATCTTATACAGGATCTGCAGCATTATTCAGCCTGTCTTTAATGTACAGCACTAATAGAGGCTTGCTTTTCTTCTGCAGGGTGTGTGGGTGATGAGGTTTGAAGCTACTAAATACTTATCTCTCCATTCCCCAGCAGTGAAACAGTGTGATTGTGTCCCCACAGACAAAGCAGTCTCACAGCCCCCAATGCAATATGCAGGAATCTTGCATTGATATGCATTCCAGCCCCTGGAATTGGCCTCTTGCTGTGCAGCCTGTCTAGTTCTGTTGGCAGAATTAACCATTGCAGTGAACCATGCTTGAAACCACTGTTTGGCTTCCTTTCTGCCAACATTGCTGGCTGTGATTTAATGTCTGCAGTACTTCTTGATCTCCATCAGACTCAAGCAGGCATGACACGTAGCTTTGCCTGCCTGAAGCTGCCACCAAAGGGCAAATAGCTTCAGTTTGATGCATCCTGTGTGAAGAGGGCTAGGCAACAGCTCTAATCGTGGCTTTGCACTTTAATCATCTGTGGGCCAAAGTGAGTGCCTTTTTTTTTTTTGCTGTCTCCAGAACCCTGTTTGACACGCACTGATGCACAGTCACCCTCAGTTGTTGCTTGCTGTGCACATGGGTGCAGCAGTCAGTACTATCTGAGTTGTTAGCCCAGGTGTGACGCATACTTTGCACCACATATTAGCGTTCTGTCAGCTCTCACTGTGATGGTACTCTTATCTTCTAGGGGTGGCAAACCTGCTCACTGGGCAGAGGAAGAACCTTATGGCCATGGCTAAAACCTGGTGGAACCAGTTCAGCATTAATGCCCTGCAGCTCCTACACCATAACAAGGCTGTGTGTGGTTACCACCTCGGCTACATGGATGAAGAATCTGACCTTATTGCTGGTGTTGTAGCCAAGCTGGTTAGCCTGTACAACCAGGGCAAAATCAAACCCAAAATAGACTCCGTGTGGCCCTTTGAGCAGGTGAGTAGTCTGGAACAGGCTTGTGCTGCACACACAATGGGGAGTTGCAGTCCAGTCTGCTTGTACTCAAAGCTAGGTTATGCAGAGCTGTGGTGTCCTTTGGGTTTTGTGATTATTACAGTAGAGAGCCCAAAAGATGACCTCCTATTGTGCAGGATGCTGTACCTAGCATATATAGCAGGGGTGGACAATTTTATTTGAGCTGGAGGACCACATAAGGAGTCTTGGTGAGTTGTTGAGGGCTGGGTGTGGAGGGGAGCAGGGAAATGCCAGCTGATCCTATCTAGTTTCTGCTGGGTGTCTGACAGTGCACTACTCTGCTGCAGCCAGGGCTGGGCAGACTCCTCCATTCCCATATGCTATGTCAAATACTGTAAGCACAATAGAGCTCTGGCCCACTGGGTGTTAGTGCAGTGCAGTTTAGCAGTTGCTGTTGCCCAAAAGACCTGGGACTCCCTTTCTGCTGTTGGCCTAAAAACAGGGTAAGAAGTGCAGCTGCAGCTCAGTTTTCTCCTGAAAGCTATGGCAGGGAAAAGAATCTATTTGTTTTCCCTCACTGCTCTCACATGTTCCTTACCCATCCTGCTGCTGACCCAGAGTTAGGGCTTAAATCAGTGCCCTGGAGACCAGAGGGAATTATCCCCCGTTTCACTGGAGGAATCCGTGTTCAGCAATGCAACAGGAATGTGATTATCCCACTAGCTTTCCTCTGCAGTGGGCAAAGAGCTGGCAGCAAAAGCCTTTTGGTGGTCATGAAGCTCTGGGGGCATGGCAAGACCTGAATGAGGAGAGTAAAGTAATACCTTTCCAAGCAGAGCTTTCCTGGCGATGGGGCAGGGGTGAATGCTGGAGCCTTCTAGGGGCTGAGTAACAGTTATGGTGTCTGTGACTGACTTCCTGGAGCACATCTGGACCTGCAGTTTGAGTGGGTTGGAATATTGCCTCCAACTGTGGTAGCATTGGAGAGCTTCATCCTCGGTGCCCCCATAACTTGCTGTGGGAGGCTTGCTGCTGTGCTGCAGGACTGCTGGAGTGGGAGCAGTGCAGCCTCACTGCAGGAGTAGACAGCAGTCTTGTGGAGGAGAGGCTGACTTCACTGAGCAGCTGCTGGCTCTGAACACTCCTTGGTGTGCTTGGAGGGTGTGGAGCACAAGGTGTAACAGGCCGAACCCATAGTCTTGGTGTCACATAAATCCTCTGTGCAGGACATCTCTGAGGGACCAGTGTGCTTTTTGTGTCTCTCCCTCTGTGCCAAGTTTCTCCAAAGCTGGTACTGGGAATCCTTTGAAATCAGCAGCTTGGGTGGGGGATGATCTTTGTGTGCTGTAGTAGGAATGTTTTTTCCAGTAGCATTCATCTGTCCATGGAAGACAAAGGTGGAGTTAGAAAGAAAAGCATAGCTGGGGGAGGGGTGGTTATGTGAAGAAGCTGCATACATTTGCTTTTGCTGTTCTGCATGAAGTTCTATAGCTGAGGTTCATGTAGGTCCTCATCCAGCTCTAGGCTGGGTGTTGAGCTTTGGGAGAACTGAGATGGCTGTCTGTCTGCCGCAGCAAGTGCTGGTGGCAGGGAAGCTCTTCTGCAAGGACTTCAGTGTGGTCAACATACCTCTGCCTGAAATCAAGGTTTTTGAAGTTTTCTGGCTTCCAAGCCTGTGTCAAGTGCTGCTGCTGGGTAGAAGCCCCTTTATCAAGTCTGTTCCTGGAGGACATGCATGGTGGCTGGGGTGTAGCCAGCTGACTGCTTGGTGACTGAGACTCCTAGGTCTGTACAGGGAAAGCTGTCTGTTGGAGTTGGTGTCACTTGGTATGTTTTGCTGTGGTGGCTAAGCTGCTTTGCAGGGACCAGTGACACTTGCACATAGAACATGTAGTAATGCCCAAAAGTGAGACCAGCCAGTGAACCATAGCTGAGTACAGAACTCCTTTGGGTGGACTCTAATCCTTTACCCTAAGTACCAGTTTTGGGGTGAGCATGTCTACAAAAAAGGTCAAAATACAGTTGTTCTTCTTGGTGGGTCTCTGAGTAAGCCAGGCTCAAAGTACAAGTTTTGTAGAGGGGTTTTAAGAGTGCTGGGGGTGGTGTCTTTGACAACCAGGACCTCACTGCTCTGTCCCATGGGTACAGGAGTGAGTTTGCTGGGTTCATTAAGCAGAATACTAGGTTTTGGGGCATAGTACAGAGTGGCCTGTGGAGGAAGCAGCAGCCTTCTCTTGGCGATGCTAACTTGGAGCCCTTTAGCTATAGCCCAGTGCATTAACTCACTTATTGGAGATTGTCTATGAATCTCTACTCGCTGTTCTGCCCTTCAGTCATTGTTGGAATCCTAGGGCCTCTTCTGTGTTCACCAATGTGTTTGCTTTAGGGCTGGGTAGTTAGAGGAGTCATCCCTGCTACCTTCAGGCCTGACATAGTCCAAACATCATCTTTCCTGTCTACTTGTGGATGTTGCCTGGTCCCCATCCTAGGAGGGCTGGGCAGGGAGAAACTAAAGAGCCTGATTCACATGATGAGGCAGCTGTTGGCTTTGGTTTGAGAATTGTTCCGGTGCGGCTGTGGGGTACATCCCAAGGCTGCAGTGGGCTAGGCTGCTCAGACACAACTGCGTTTTCTCAAGGAAAAATTCTCCCCTTTAATTGCAGTCTATTTCACTTCTAGCAAGAAGCCCTGTTTGTATTGCAGCACTGATCTTCTGCTGGTTATTAGCTCATAACACAAAGGTGCTTTATTAGCTAAAGATGGCATCTATAATGACTTCAACAAACTGGATATTTGCTTGGTAATAAGAGTGTATAGGTTAGTGCAGGAGTGGGAAAAATTTAGCCTGTGGTCCCACGGACACCAGGTACACAGTGGGGTGAGAGAAGCCTGGCAGCCAGACTCTGCTTCCCAGAAACCCCTTTAGCGGTGGCTCACTCTACTCTGCTGCTGCCGCCAGTGTCTCCATTGCCAGACCCAACCTGGCTGCCTGGGCAACCCTGGCCCATCTGCCCTGCACCCGGTGCTGGATGGAGCAGGTGAGCTGGTGGGGTCTCTATGGAGACCAGCCCAGGACCCCTGCAGGTAGATTGCATTTAGCTAGGCAGATGGGATGGGGCCCTGGATGCATGGGGAGCAAAGGCTCTGGCTGGGCCCTGGCTCTGTGCTGTCACCACCTGGTGATCCCAGCTCTGCCTGTCTGTCTTGCATCCAGATGCTGCTTCCCCACATGCTCACAGTCTTCATGCAACAACCTTGGTACAGTTTGTTATGGCTTGTCCAGAAACCCCTCGTGGTGCTGTTGTAACTGATTGGAACAATACCGCGACATCCTTCAGCGTGATGTTCAGCGCACTCAGCCCTGGGCTGCATGCTCTTCGGAGGCAGCCTGGGGTGGCTGCCTTGGCTTGCACTATTCCATACCCCCTGGCCATGTATACACAAAATGTGCCACTCCACTGCATGGCTGCTCATTTATGCCTGGGTTAGAAGGGGGCCAGGAAGTGCTATTGACATGCAGCTGTGCTCGATTAGAGGGACTGGAGAAAAAGGTGGTTGTGTCTTCTTCAAAGTCAAGTTTGGGTCTCTACATGCTGTCTGTCCCCCCTTTATCCGTAGGTGGCAGATGCCATGAGGCAGATGCAGGAGAAGAAGAATATTGGGAAAGTTGTCCTAGTTCCTGAAGTGCTGAAGGAGGAATCCAAGAAAGAAGAAAACTAAAACCAAGAGGCCTGTCTGCAGGTTGTGAACTTGTGGTTTAACTCCCTGGCCCTCCTGGGACCTGGGAATGGACAGATCAGTTGCTGCCATCTTCACCATTTAGTCTTGAACTGTGTGCACCTGTCATTGCCAACCTCTCCCCAAGTGTGACAGTAATATTAGAGCCCATGTCCCTCCCCAGCCTTCTGCTTGAATGCCTGCTCTCACCTGCAGTTTCTGATTGTTATTTTCTTTCCCAAATTCCAGACAAAATCATTTCCCTTTGGCAATACCTCTCTGGCCTCCAGGCAGTCGGTGACTAACGGTTGCATAGTATGTCACTGTAAAGTGTAAATGCAAATTGTTATAGCAACCATTGACTGTCTCCATAGAAACTGAGCCCTTGCTGGAGCTTTTACCCTGCTGCCTCCAAGAGGCATGTTTGACTGATGAATGTGCCAAATTGTAGATGCTTTTTAATGAAATTGCTAGAGAAAAATTGCCTCAGCTCTTGCATTATTCTAACACTGGTTATTTCTTTAGTTACACTTGCCATGAGACACTTGCCTCCCTTTGTCCCCTTTTTCCTAGGCCTTTAAAGCTAGTGATTTAAAAGACGCATCAGGCTGTTTTGCTAAAAGGCCTAGCATCTCCATTCTGGTCACACTAGTTTAATTTGCAGCTCCTTCTCTTTGCAGGCTGCCTGTAACCTGAGGAGAAGTTGGCCTGGTGCTTCGTGAATACTAAAGAGACATTGCGGTTAAACCATTTGATCTTGTCCATTTTCTGATCCCAACAGTTAGGGAAGGTCTAAACCAATTCTATGCTAAAATCTGGGTTTGGAGACCATAAGGACTCAACTGTGTCTCAGAAATGACTGGAACAATTCATGTTGGCTCTGTGTGCTTTATTAATGTTGGACTCTGAATTGATAACCTTCAGGCTAAGTTTCACCCTTGTGTTTTGTAATTGCCAAGGGCTGCAGTGTGAAAACAAATGTCTGCAAGATGAGGCAAAATAAGCCTCTGTTTACCCTTGCTTCTGTTTTGTGTGTGCTGCATGCTGGTGGGAGGGGGACATGGTTGCCCTGGAAGTGAGCAAACCAACAGAAACCAATAACCTATCGTGCCAGAAACGTGGGGCTGGTGCTCTGCGCACTGGTTCATCTCCAGAGCCAGTGTACTTGTTGAACAAGCTGTACAGTGTTGACAGTTGACTGTCTAGGTTCAGATCTCAAAACTGCTTGCCCAGGGACTCTTCCTTAATTAATCCTGGCTTTTGGCTTGTGCTTACCCATCCATTTTGAATTGGCTCCTCAGATCTCCATTAGTCTCAGACCAGCCCCTGAATCTTTCCTTTTCCAACATCTGGACTTCATGGAAGGATAGTGCTGAAGTGTGTCTTGCCCACTCAAACGATAAAGTGCCAGTCCTTTTCAGGGTACTCGTAGCACTTAGACTTTGGAAGCTGTGCGGGATGTCTCTTTCCCCAGGATGAAACCACAGGATTCCACACCCGAGCATGCAGAGACCCCTGAATGTAGGGACAGTTCAGTCTGTGAGCATTTAGCAGAAGCTTGGCCCTGTACATTGTGCTCTGGCTAGTGCTGCGTCCAGCGCTGTGCTGGTCCTCCTGCCTCAGTCACTCTGTTGCCAGCACTTAGTGCTTGTGTTGCTGTTTGCACTTGCTTTAGCAGTTTGGTTTTTGTCTTAGTTGGTTGTGGATGTGCAGGAGTTCAGGCTTTGTGTGTATTTTGGATCTGACAAGGACAATGTGAAGCAACAAAAAATATCCCACCCTAAGGAGCTCTGGAGTTCAACATCTAGACACAGGGACTTATTGCTTAGAGTCCCAGTTAGCTGAACTGCTCAAAAAGGATGGTATGGCAGAAGCAAACTGCAGCTCTTTCTTAAAAAAAGAAAGGATTTCTCCATCAGAGATTTTTTGGGTCTAGCAGCAGCACAAGGATTGTATTGTGCAAGTAACAAAGGGACTTCTTCTGTCAGCTACATGCTCCTCAGGATGATAGTGGTGGTTCACAACACATTGGTCTTTGCAGCTCTTATTTTGCATGCCTAAATTCAGCTCCCAGCTCTGTTGGCTTCTAGGGCTGCTTTAGGACCCAGAAGGATTTGCTCTGGTTAAATGGTTTCAAGTATTAAATAGTGCATTCTGGTTGGAACCTCTAAAAAGAGAACTATTTGGGGCTCAGCCTGGCTCCTGTTTCATTCCTTGTGCTCTGGATTTGTGCCTGCTCAGTGGGTGTGATGTAATGGAATTTGCAAGCACAATTTCCACCCTCTTCCCCCCCAACCATTCATTAATCTAAACTCTTCCTGCTGCATTTTCCCAGCTGATCAGTTTAATTTTTCCCTTTTGTCGCATGCAGTTTTTTACCGTACCCTTCTGAAACTATATTCGAACAGTTGTTAGTTGTGAAAAAAGGAAGGCTCACACTTGCTCCAGCATCCTGGCTCCTGAGACAAAGGTAGTTGGTCCAAGCTGCACACTGAGCTGCAAAGCTTCAGGTTCTCCACGTTTGTTCTTTAAAAGGGGAAAACTTTCAACCTCTTTCTTTTTTTTTCTATAGTAAGTTTTCATTTTTGGGGGCTCTACCCTAGCAACAAAGAGCACACCCCGTGCCTTACTCCGGATGGCCTCTGAGGTGGCACTGAAAGGCTTTTGTAGTTTAGTCCCTCTTTTCTGATACCACGTGAAGGAAGAAAATGGGAATCTGATATCTTCCTGTACAACAACTGATGTATGCTGCATCATGACACACCACAGAAAACAGTATATCAGTGCCTTTTCTAGACAACTTATAAGGACTAGCAAGTCACTGATGCCTTTGCCATATAGGCCTCTCAAAATATTGCCAAAAATCTATTATGATTCATCATAGCTATGTTTTATGGTATACAAGTGACATGGTTCTATTTACTCTCTGACCCAACGCTCCTTGTATGTGTGTTACAGAACTGTACAGATTTCTGGAGGTTTGTGCTCCTACAATCCAGCAGAGTTTAGCATAATCAGATGCCTCACTCCAAATTGTCTGCCTCTGGCCAAAGGTGACATTGGCCTGCTTGTGCATGTTGGTGTAGTAGATTTCCAAAGTTCATCCTGCTAATAAGGTATTGCTAGCAGTAAGATCTCCTGGTGTGGAGGGCAGAAGGGTGCTTGCCACCACTATAGTGGCTCTCTGGAAACTATCAGGGCTTTCTTGATTTTTAATGTAGTTGCTAGTGACTTTTTCTACTTATAAACGTCTGAAGCCCTTTTTACAGTGCGATTTCTGAATACTTCTGAGTGGATAAGGTATTTTGTGATAGAGTTTAGCACTGATCGTTTACTGCCCCTCAGTAGCTACAGTATTTTCTACAGAAAACTAAGATTAAATCTAACTTTGCTCTACACTGCCTCACTGACTAATGCTCTTAGATTTTATAGTAGACTTACTTAGTCTTGAGTTTTATGGAAAAATATTCTATGGGCCAATAAGTATAAAATCCACTTTAAACCAACCTTGTTAACAGTGTCTTAACTTGCTAAAATTAACAGCAGGTTGTTACATCAAGGACCAAAGCAAAACATCATTCCGTTCCAAAGTGTTGGATTAGAATGAAGCTTGCTTAATGGTTCAGGGCAAACTTGTACCATCTAGCAAAGAGATGATCACTATGTTTCCTCTTAAATTGTGTCACTTCAGAATAGCAGCAATGCCAATTTTTAATGTTTGTTTTTTTGTTTTTTTTGTTTTTTCTAATTGATCACTTGTGCCATACGGAGGAGAATGACTGTGAGGAGTGAAAGGTCTGAGCAGGGGAGCTGTACAAGCACTGGTTAAATCTTCCCTGCTCCCTCCACTCTGCCCTGCTGTAGCTTAGGGTGTGTGCTGCATGTGGTGTATGTTAAGTTGCTAAATCCAATGGTAATTCTCTAATTGTGTGACCAGAACATCACTGCTCTGTCTGAAACCAAAACTGCCAGTCTGGGACGGTAACCTTAGACGCACGTTGACTTTCTTTGCCATCACCAGGCAGCTTTAAACAAGTTTTTTGCTGCTTAATTTCTTTATACCGATCATTCATATTCCATGGGGGAGAAGGGAGCAGAAAAAAGCCACTTTTGACTTGCACAGAGACCTGTAGCCACAGCTAAGAAAGAGGATGCTTTTGAGATGGGGTACGGGCTTTTCAGATACAAGGGAGAAGAGTTTAGCTGCATATTTAGTTCAGACCTGCTGTCTGAAGTAGTAAGAGACCAGTGAGGGGCAAAAAGTGTTGTGGGCATTAGGCTTTAATGCCATGAACTGGCCTGCCTGCAGCTCCTATCATAGGTGTGAAACCACTACTGTTGCTAAATGGAGTCTTTGGTGCCCAAAGCACTGGTGATGGCAAAGGGTGACTGGCAGATTAGCATATGAGCACGGTAAGATGTTACACTTTTTGGCCTCTAATGACACATGGTGTGGTCTGTGCCGTCCAAGTCCTGTTGATCTGCGGATATGTGATACGAGTGGCTCTCGTCCTACAGACACTTCAAAGTCTCTCTTTGGTGTTTTGAAAAACTATATTCCGCTTTGTGCGTGTAACCAAGTTGAACAGAAAGCGATTTGTGCCAATGCTGTTCACATGACTACAACATGTAATGCTCCTCTGCCTAATGTTACCATATGCCTTATGTGTTTCAAATGTTAATTAAAAGCATAACAAAATCCTCCCAGGCCTGCTGCTGTCATTTGGTAAAAATGTTTTATGCTAAAGATCTTTAAAATACATGCTTGGGACCCCAGCCAGCCTCTATTTTTGCCCATGGCCCATCACAGCAAGCCACATGTACCTCCCCTTCCCCATCTCCACCCCAGGCCTGTATGGCTCCATGGCCTAAGCCCTCCCCCCAGTCTGGGAGCGACTAGATTATTCAAAATCTTAAATTCTTACTAGTTGAATGCAAATTAATAAAAATGGGGAGAGCTGAGATTATGCCCTGGAAAAATATAGTAAACTGTTCTAAAATGACTTAAGAATTTTTTTTAAAAAGGTAAGACACAAGACCTACCTTGCGCTTCAGTCACTGACTCTTATTTGCCAGGCTTTAAACTTTCTTTTAAGGTCTTGCATTCACTGACAACTGCTGAGACTCCCAGTACCTAACACTCTTGGCAAAAAAGTTACTTGGAACAACACCAATCCAGTTTAGGAAATGCTCGTCCAGTTATGGCCCCTCATTGCTTTGCAAAACCCAGACCAAGTCTTTGTAGTGGGTTGCTAGTCTGTCCTCACTGGATAAGTAGCTAGTAGGAGTATGGTTTATAAAAGCCCCAGTCTGGCATTATTCCCATATTGTTTTTTATAACCTTTCTCAGTGCTCTGTCAGAGTCCTCAGGAGCAGGCTTAGGCAGGGTAAGAGCTCATTGCAGCCCTGACCCTATGCAGTGAGCGTCCAGTAGATTTAGAAGTGGTCCTTCCCCTGAAGAGCCACTCCTGTTGGCAGAGCAGTGACTACCACAGCAGAAAAAGGGATGATGACTTGCAGCGACCTAGTAAAACAAGCAGGTTGGGTGAACATTGGACGTTAAGCAATGAAGTAAACAAAAAACCCAAGGGCTGCTCCTTCAGCTTGAACTCTGCCATTATGGCCAAAGGTACTGGCAAACCTGAATTTCTCTCTAGATCTTTAAAAATTCCACACCTTGGTGCTGAGCATGAAACATTTTGCAAACGGGACAGGAGTCTGCTGGACACAGAAGATGAGCCAACCCAAGAAGCTGGCTGACGTGGGGTAATGGTGCCTTGCTAATCTTTTTAATTCTAACAAGTCATTTTAGAGCAGTTTACTATACTGTATAGCCAGCACGGGCTTGTTGTGGGTAGGTCTTGCTTGACCAATCTCATTTCCATCTATGACCAGGTGACCTATCACCTGGACAAGGGAGAAGAGATTGTTGTCATCTATCTTGACTTCAAACAAGCCTTCGATCTAGTATCCCATGATCACCTCTTGGCAAAACTGGCCAATTGTGGCCTTGGGTCCACCATGACCTGCTGGCTGGGAAATTGGCTCTGTGGTCGGACCCAGAGGGTAGTAATTTGATGGCAGTCACTCATGGTGTCTGTCCTGTGACCAGTGGTGTCCCCCAAGGCTCTGTCCTTGGACCCATATTGTTCAACATCTTCATTAATTATGTGGACATTGGAGTCAGGAGCAGACTGACCAAGTTCACCGATGACACCAAACTTTGGGGCAAAGCATCCA
>NW_017728944.1:5544300-5567940 GCF_001723895.1 Crocodylus porosus | reverse complement strand
AGCCCCCAAGGTCTGGAACAGTTTGCCATCGGAGGTGGTTCAAGCACCACATTGAACACCTTCAAGAGTAAATTGGATGCTTATCTTGCTGGGATCCTATGACCTTAGCTGACTTCCTGCCCTTTGGGTTGGGGGCTGGACTCGATGATCTTCCGAGGTCCCTTCCAGCCCAAATATCTATGAAATATTTTTTCCAGGGCATAAACTATGCTTTTCTTCCTCAAAACTGGAATAATTGTACTAAAATTTAATACAAGTTTAAGTTTTTTGGTTCTTTTTTTCCCCCATGACTTTAATTGTTGGGGGAAGGAGGAGGAGTGCACTTCATAAGCTAGAAAATAAGGTAACACTCACTCACGCTTCACACTGGTGCCGGAGCCCAGAAGCAAGAAAGGAGCCCCGCGTTGGGAGTAAAAGGAAACCTTACTCTGTAGCTTCATCTACTTGAACCCAGTGGTTCTCAACTTGTTTGGACACATCTTTAAGAGTGCCAGCTCTTAGCCTTTTTTTTGCCTACAGGAAAATAATAGGTTGTTTTTTCCTGAGGTTTTTTTTTTTGCAACAGAAGGCTACAACTATGGATTTCTGTTTGAAATCTCTGGGTTTATCCTGTGAATCTTGTTTTCAAGCCTAATCATCCTAACATTGCATCACACCCTGTGGTACCCTTGAAAGGATCAAGGCACCCCAGGGTACTTTCACACCCTGGTTGAGAATCACTGCTTTAACTAAAATTATCTTAGCTGCTCTGTAAGGGTTAAAGTCTACCCTGCCTTTTTACTGTTCAGCCTTTAACTGTCAGTACATTCTCTTGACACCCTGTAGTAAAAAGACCCAGGCCCTGTATGTAGCCTCCTAGGGCCTATGTAATCTGAAAGTAGTGGCCTATGGTCCTTGTATTGCAACAGTTGGTTGCAACCCAGCTAGAGACGCAGACACTTGGGTTGTCCCTAGTTCAAGACGAGAACAACTAGAACCAACAAGGAAAGGAATAAGCCATGTTTGTTTATAATACAACTGCCAGTGTCAGGGATCCTGGTCCTATTGAGACAGCTGTCTGTGGAGCATGCCTCTGCAGAGTCCAAGGCTTGCTGCTGTCCCTGGCATTGGAGAGGGATAGGGAGCTCAGGTCATGTTTGTTCAAGGAAAGGTCAGCCCAAGTTTACAGGTAAGGTGCATGACAGTGCTTCAGGGCCTTAGTACTGTCTGACTATTCCAGCCAGCTGGAACCCAACTTTGCTGGCCAGGAAGGGCAAATGCAGTTCTACATTTGATCTTAAAAAGACTAGCAGAGCAGGTAGATGAATGCTTGCCCATCCCTTGCTGCAGTCAGGTCTCTGTATCCAGCTGGGCCTACTACCGGAGTTCTGGAAACTGAGGATAGCTTCAAATTTTGTGGTGAAACCAGCTCTAGGGGCCTGGCTACTATTTGGCTGCTTAACATAAGAGGTCTAGGTGGCAGCTAGAGCTGCAAGCTGCATTGGTTTCCATCCAGCAATAGTGAGGGGACTGCAGAGCTGGGAATTGACCTTGGGATGGGGGTTGCTGGCTGCTGTAAGGTGTAGGTGCAGGAGAAAGCTTGGGCAGGGCCCAGAGCTTTTGGTATGCAGAGATGTTCCAGCTGGGTGTAAGGAGGATGTGGAGTTTAGCATGGAGAGCTTCACTCAATGCCTAAATTCTTCAGCACCCTGAAGACCTCCTTGAGGTACTGGGAATCTGGGTAGCCATTCCTGCAGAGGAAAGAGCAGGTGGGGTGAGGCAGTGCCAACTGTGAATAGTAAGAACACATCCTGTATACCAGCTGTCCTAGCCCATCTCTTATACCCTATGATTTTAAGGAGGGAGGCAGAATATAACAGCTCTTCCTTGGCTGCAGCCCTCACAGTGGAGCATGAGACCAGCAACAGAGCTATAGTCACCACTTACTGCCTCCTGTCACCGCCTTGCTGAAAGGAGAGGTGTAAAAGGGGGAGTTGGGGGAGTAGGGAGGGTGAATCGGCATTCAAAGCAGGCCCTGTCTGCTCTTGCTCAGTAAGGACTAATCAGACAAACCTGTTGCTGCAACAGCTCCCACTGAAGGAAGAGGGCTGTCCTGGTTCAGATTGAGGTTTCCTGTGGTACTTAGCTACACTGCTGTATGGGGGTGGGGTACTAATTCCTTCCTGCAAGCCTGCCTGCCTGCCTGCCTGCCTGCCTACTACAGGTGGTGTAACTGTAATAGGTGCCTGGATGAATCCCAGCACCCAGGTCTGTTGGGTGCAGTACCACTCTCTTTCAAAAGAGAGCCACAGCTGTGAGTCCCATTGTCAGAAAGTACCTGGGTTTGCCCCCTTCCAAGGAGGTCTTGTGAGGAATGGGGCCCCATGTCACTTTCTCTTCTTTGCCATCAGATCTGATCTGGAATGTCAGCCCATGCTCAAATGCCTTCTTTAGCAGCTGCGCTGTCTTCTTCCCCTCCCGGTTGTCAGGCAGAAAGGCGAGGAAGTGCCCCCCCTTATATGGCCTCCCTGGCCGGGGGTCTTTGGCCTTTAAACAGTAGAGGGGAGGGAAGTTTTTTTTGAAGTAATGACCTAGATGGGGTCAGCAACCCCCAGATATGGGCCAAGCATGCCACATGAGGCCATTTGCTCGGCACACTACCACCAGTCTGGGCTCTAGGCAGCTGCTGCCAGCCACAAAGCCCAGGCTGCTCCCAGCAGGCAGCTGTGTGGCTGCAAGCCCTGTCATGGTTGGCAGCAGCTACCCAGAGCCTGGGCTGGCTGCAAATAGCAGGCTGCAAACATCTGTTCTGGGCTCCGGCATTAGCTCCCTACTGGTGGGTGCATGCATGCCTTGAAACGAACTTTGTCCAGTGGCCCAGGAGCCCAGCTCTGTCTGCCCACACATCGGGTTCTGTGCATTTGTCTGCCTCAGTCTTGTCCTGTGTGTGCACACACGTCTGGTTCTGGATTTGTGTATGCATGTATCTGTTCTGGGTGTGTTCTGGTTCTCTGTGTTTGTGCATGTGGTTCTCTGTTCACGTGTGTCTGGTTTTCTCTCTGCTCTTTTTTCTTTTTTTCTCTCTCTTATTTGTCTCTATTTTTTCTCTCATTGTAACATGCTCAACAGAAATGGAATACACAACAACAAAGGCAACACTTACGATTATTATATATACTACTATGCAGTGCGTCCTCCCATGTATACCCTGCCCCCCTCCCCCATTTTGTTTTTCTGCCATGCTGGCATTCTGGCACCTTCCAAGGTAGACACTGTGGTTTTTTTGACACTCTGGCCAAAAAGCATTGCCTACCCCTGACCTAGATAGTACTGTGGTGGTGAGAGGGGCTGTGGGTTAACATTCCCCCTGGAGCAAAGAGGAAGCTTCTGGGAGCACTGTATTGCTTTGCTCCCCACTGGACCTATATGAGGTGCTCCTAGCTGGTGCCCTCTATCCTGCAAGATGGTGACAAGGAAGAGGGCAAGTAGCTTGGTACTGCTGCATATACAGCAACCCACCTGGTTGATCACGTCTACACCAGCTCACCCCTGGGGAAGAACAGTCTGCCCTGAGTAAGGAGGAGGAAGAGGGGAAGGGCTCCTCCATCTCAGTGCTGGTGAAAAAGCAAGCACTGACCTGGGCCTGGGATAGGTAAGTGCTTGGAAGAGAGATGGCTCCTGAGCACACTTGGCAAGAGTCCAGGCTCAAGAAGCCCTAGTCCCTACTGGTGTGGGGGTGGGAGTGAGGGAATGGGTGCTGCATGCTCTTCCTACTGCTAATAATGAATCTTGAGAGGACATGCCAATGTAATATGGTCTCGAGTGTCCCCTGCCCCTTGCACTGACAGACAGTTGATGCTGCATATGGAACCACTAAACTCTATGCACTCATGGGGTGCGCAAGGGACCAGGACTGCTCAGGATGTGCCAGCTTTGACTTCCTAGCCATAGCCCTGCCTGACAGCTGCGCTAAGGGACTCAAGGGTGTGTGAGGGGGGAGTTACGGTACAGCCATGCAACCACTTGCCCAGACAGTAGTACTACGCTGCCTCCTCCTCAGCCCCATGCCTGCTGGCTCTGTCTGTTTATACAGAGGCAATGTTTTTGGCTGGCATACTGAAAAAACTGCAATGTCTACCTTTTAAGGTGCCAGAGTGCCAGCAGGCCAGAAAAACAAAACTAGGGTGGGGGGGTACATGACAGGACACTGCATATTAATATAGTTAATAATAATACATGTTGCTTTTTTTTTTTTTTTTTTAACAGTAAACACCAGGTTTTCTACAAATTCTAAACCTGGTGACACTAAATAAAACTTCATGTACTGTCTTTGTTGTTGTGTATTCTTTTTTTGTTAAGTATGTTTTTGAGATGAGAGAGAGAAAAGAGAAAGAAAAAGGAGAAAAAATAGAGATAAAGAAAGGAGAGAGAGAAAAAAGACATGAAATAGGAAAAAAGGAGAGAAGAGAAAAAGGAGAAAGAAAAGGAAAAGAAGACATGAACAAAAGACAAAAGAGAAAAAAAGGAAAAAGAGAAAGAAGTTGTGTTCCTCAATGCCCACGTCGCCCATCGCTACTGGCTGCAGCTTGCGCCTGCTGGCCCAGGGTAGCATCCAGCAGAGGGAGGCAGTGACACCACAGCAGCAGCCACCAGGGCTGGGGCACTCAGGCCTCCCTGAAAGTGATGTGGGATGGAGCGGGAGAGCCTGGGCAGATAGACAATCCATCCCACCTGGTTAGGGGCAGCGCCAGGGCTGGGTGCTCAGGGCAGGGTCTGGACTGTGTGGGGAGAAGCAGGTGCAGAGAGAGGTACTATGGGCAGGACGGCCTGGCCGGGCCCTTGGAAAGGCAGCAGCTGGAGGAGAGTGGGGGCCAGGCAGGAAGTGGGGGCTGCCTCAGGGCTCTGTAGACTTGGGCTGTGGTGGACTGGAGGGGACACCCAGTGGCACCCCAGGTGGGACCTGGCCTGGCTCTCACAATTCAGCAGGGATGGGTTGCAGCCACCCTGCCCATGAGGGAATGCCACCTGGCCAAGGCAGCATGCCAGGTTCAGGGAGCTCCCAGCTCCAGGCTCGGCCTTCCTGCATACTGGGCACAGTGCATGTGGGGTGGAGTCACCCCTGGTGCAAGGGTCTGGCCACAAGGCCCGGCTGCAGTAGCTCCTTGGGCCCCAGGAACAGCTGCTGTGGGCAAGGCAATATTCTAAGCTGAACCAGCTGGGAGCCTCCAGCACAATGGCCCTCTGAATTGGCAGGAACTGCAGTTGGCATTGGGAGAAAGCCAGCTCTCCCACCCCAAACCAGGTGTAAGGAAGCAGGAACCCAGTCCGAATGCCCCCTGGGTAGATGCTCCTCTGCTGTACTGCCTGCACCATCCTCCCTCATGGCTTCCCAATGGCTGGCACACTGCACCCACTACCTGACTGAACAGGGCCAGAGCACCTGTCTGTACACTTGCTACTTCATTCCCTCTGACTGTGTCACTTGTGCAGGTGCCACACCCACGATTGGCCTCTGAGGGGACTGTACCACCCACAGCAAACACCCACCAGATGGGAAGTCCCTCGGCCCAGCTACCTACCCCTTGCACCCCATCTGGGATGTTGTAGATGAGCTTGAGTGTCGGGTCACGGTAGAAGCCAGGCAGACTCTGGGACAGGGAGCTGATCCTGAAGGTCCCTTGATTGGCTGTGGAGGGGGTATTGGAGCAGAGGGCCAATCTGTCCTCTGCTGCAAAGCAAGTCCTGCATAGGGTGCGGCCGCCCGGGGCCCGACAAGTTGCCGTGCGTGAGGTCTGGCACTGGTCACATGTCTCCAGCTGGTGCTGAGATGCTTCCTGCCCAGGGCCAGAGCTGGGGCTCCTTGGCTGCACCTCTGAAGCCTTGGGCTCTTCCTGTGTGTCCCCAGCTTCTATTGTAGAGGAGGGCTCTTTCTGGCTTCCAGGCTGCAACATGGAGGATCTCTCCCCCATGGCCCGGCGTGGCTGGGTACTCACAGAGCTGCATAGCCAGATAGGCAAGGACTGTGGGGCACCATCTATTGTGGGGAAAGGGGGCGGCAAGCTGCCTGCTTCCTCACTGGCGCTTCCTCTGCTTCTGTCTCTTGTAAGCTGGAATTTGTCAGGCAGGACCTGCTTTACTCTGGCCACCTCAAGCTCTCCCACTGGCCTCTCCTCCTTCTGCAGGTCCTGAGAGTCCCTTGGGCTCAAGTGCTGGATGTCTGCTAAGTTGGTGTCAATGTGACCACTGTCTCCCTGCCCATCCCTGGAATCAGGCTGGTAGGTCAGGTCTCCCGGGCCCAACACTGGCTGGGAGTTGCTGGTTTTCAGGATACTCATGAGACTCTCTGGTCCAAGTTCATCAGCTCCAATCTGCCCAGAGCCACCCTCTTGCATGTCTGACTGATCAGTGTCACTGCAAATCTCCAGCTGCTTCAAACCCAGGGATCCCAAGCTGCAGTGATAGCCTGTGCCCAGTGGAGGGTCTGGACTCCTTGCCTCCTGGGTGGTGCCTGGGCACTCTGTGCCTCGAGTGCTGCCTAGCCCTGGAGTCTGGGGCGAAGAGTGCAGTGCATGCAGCCTCCAGGCAGAAAATCTCTGGAAGACCTCACTCACCTTTGGTAGCAGCCCCTTTGGGCAGGTGAGCTGTAGCTTGTACCTGTCTTTACTGAGATGCACCTGAGTTGAGCAGCCTTTCAAGAGACTGCATAGCTTAGCCAGGTCCTCATCATTGGGCCCATCTACATCAAGCTCAGAATAGCTCAGACTCTGGTAGATAAGAGTGGGACACACCTGAAGACAGAGAGACTGCATCTTCCACTTGGCTTGGAGAACTTTGGTCCTATCCTCAGCTTGGAGCATCAGCGAAGTACAGCCACTGCTGCTCTGCTCCGTGAGCTGCACGCCTGCCTCCCTGCATAGCTCTTCAATAGCAGACTGGTGCACATCCTTCAGATATGCCCACTGCACAGCGTCCAAGCTAATTTCCTCCATCACCCCAGGGTCTCCCCTGGTTGTCTGGCTGGGGTCTTGGGGCTTGCTGCTTTCTTTTGACTGTGATATGGAGAAGCTATTGGACCGTCTTAGAGTTCCTTTGGATAAGAGGGGTTTGGAGTCCAAGGCAGAACAGGTTCCTGTTGTATCAAAGAGGCCCAGGGACTGGAAGGCATTTGACATACTGCTCAGGGGCTGGGGCTTTACAGGACCAGAGCTTGTCAGGCTCCCAAGACTCTGCCCTCCCTGTGGGCTGCCCTCTCTGTTGCTGCTGACCAAAATGAGGTTCTTGGGTCTTGCCCGCAGGGAACTGGACTTCATTCGATCCAGTTCCTTCTGGTCCTTCTGCTGAGCCTCTGCAGATGGCTGGTTCTGTGCTGCTGGACTGCTCTGGCCAAGAGTCTTGGCTTCCTTCAACCAGCTGCCAGGAAGTTTCCCCTGCCCTGCCATCTGGGAGCTCCGATCCTGCATGGGCCACGCACCGGTAAGGGACATGGCTTTTGGGACACTGAAGTTCACAGCCAGCTTGTGTTCTCCTTTTGGTTCCAACCTGCCAGGCCTCAGCCTTGAAGTGGACACATCTGCAGTAGGTGCAGGCTTGTCTACTCTGTGGAGGGCTGCTAGGTTTGGGGCCAGGGAAGCACTGGGTGTCTTGAGCACATGTTCAGCCTCTAGCCTAGTGCTTAGATCCTGGATGTATTGCTTGGCCAGGGAGAGGTCAACCATATTCCCTATGAGACAGAGATGCTTCTCATCTTCATGACAGAGCAGCTCAGGGTACAGCTTCTGCAGGATGCTTGGCAGCCCCCCCCACATTCTGCTGTCACCACTCAGCTCCCTCTTGCTGATCTTCTCCTTGCGCAGACTGAATTCCAGCTGCTGGTAGAGTTGCAGCAGCACCAGACGGGCTTGCACCAGGGATCCTATGTCTCCAGGCTTCTCTGAGGAGGCCTGCAGGTACAGAATAGTGACACCATCGCTGCTGACATCCACCACATCTACCTTGTGCTGGTGCAGCACCTCTTGGTACTGGTCCCTGCAAAACTTCTGCATGTACAGGTAAATGTCTGAGTCCATCACCAAAGAGAAGTCCTCCAGCTGCTCCACAGCTTCTCCATCCACAGGCTCTCTGTGCAGTGGGCGTTCAGCAGCCTCCTCACATGCCTGGCTGCCACTTGGCTGTTTCTTTGTCCGTAGCTCTGGTGGGGGGGAACGGGACACTTGCTGGGAATCAGACATGTAAGGGACCTTGGCCACATGGCAGGCTCCTGCCAAGCGGCTCTCCATAGTGGGCTGGCCCCCAAGGTTCAAGCTGTGCAGCAGCTGGTTGCTGAAAGCCTGCATCTCCATGAAGGGCCCCTTAATGGTGCACAGGGTCTCCCTGCGGTCAAAGCTAACCTGCACATTACTGTAGTCCTTACGCAGGTTTCTCAGGAGGGTTTTGCCATCTGGGAACTTCCCATAGTCGATTATCATGGAAACACCCACAAATATCTGCAAAGATTACACAAAAGAAGTCAGAGGGCAGCTACTGACAGCATACTCCCATTACACAAGGGAGGCAAGCATCCTGCTGCCATTCACTCCAAGAGCTGGGAAACAGGGACTGCTGTGCACTCCAGCCCCCTGAGCCCCTGCCTTTCCAGCTGTGCAGCTCCCAGAGTTGCTCCAAGTCCAAAAGAGCCAGCACTCTGAGCTCCCTTCCACCTAGTGTATGCTCGTCCCAAGGTTGGATACAGATTTCCACATGAACACAGACAACTTCTGGGGTCTGGGAATGCTTGTTGTCCCAGTGTTTCCCTTCCTTCCCTCCTGTGGATCTGGCTGGGCTTAGCCAGGGATCCTTGGCACTCCTCAGGGATGTAATTAATAGGGGAAACTAGTTGGCTCAGGGCAGGAGCCAGCAACCTAAGGCAAAGGCTTGTCCCTTCCACATTTAGAAAAGGGTCTGTGCTTACATCAGCTGTATGTGCAGGGAGCTGCTCAGACCAAGTGACCTCAATAAATTCTGCCTCCCCAGAGCTAGATACTTAAGGGCTCTTTTGCAGAGGGGTGGGATCAAAGTGTCTTTCTCCTCCCTCTACTTAGACTGTCAGGCTGCCTGTCTGACACAACACAGAACTGGGTGGGCGAGAGCTGCAAGAGACAGACAGAAGGCTCCAATGCCAATCTTCTGCATTCAGACAGCATAAAGCTAAGAGCAGCAGTGATGGGAATAAGTTTAACAGCCTCAGCCCCCAGCCTTTCCCCTAAACTCCCACAAGAGGGAAACCCCTACTTGTCTAGCTAATGAAATGACCAAGAAACAAACAGAATCCCACCCCTCCAGCAGCTGTCTGTATACACACAGGCTCAGACTAAGCTTTGTTTCCTCCCCCACACCATTCCCTCTGTGCTGGGGTAACTGCAACTGCAGAAGGATCAAGTGTGAGATTGCCCATGCCACTACACTACAAGTGGGTGTTATCAGTGAAAGCCCCTTTCAATCCTCGTTTAAATATGAATGAAACAAGTTTGTTTTAAATCCAATGAGGATTAGAGGCCTCTAGGCTCTACCTCCTGTTGAGGCACAGAGCCCCCGTGGAGTACCAGCCTGGGCACTCACTGAGCTATTGCAGGGGCAGGTGTGTGACTAGCATAACCAGAGCTTCTCCCAGCACATGCTGCAGCTCATTACCTCATCAGGGCTTGGCTCAGCTAAGGCCGCAGTCACCTTCAACAGGTACTTCTTTCCACCAGTCGATAAAATGTGGTTCTCCATCTTCAGGACCCGCTGAGCCACTAGACAGGGGACAGCAATATAAACCAATGAGTACCTGCCCCCTCTAGCCTGGGCAGCTTGCAGCCTGGGAGGAAAGCGCTATAGAGCCTAAGCCTGTAAGGACATAATTTTTGCCTCTTGTAACATGTCACCTGAACATTATTGTGGTGCCAGACAAGTTGCAGGATAGGAGGCTCCTTGTTCTCCCCTAGTGGCATGAGCCCAGGGAGAAACAGGCAGCAGGGGACCAAGAGAGTTCCCAGACAGGACTAGGGCCTGATCCACTGTCCTCCCATCTTGTGCATGGGACACGCACCTAGTTTCCCTCTGGGGATCTCTTGCCGGTTATAATTTGGCCCCCACCCCCACATGCCATTTAGTGCTAGCTTGCCCTCTTGCCCTGTTACCTTCCTCCTCTTCAAAGGTGATGAGGGCATGGCTTGGGCAGTCAGCTGTGATCTGGATGTCAGCGATCTCACCCCCACCATTACGGGTGCGCAGGAAATGGATGGTGAGCTTGTCAGCAACGCTCTCTGGTGGGATGTCTGTCGGGATGCCCCCCACACGCACTATACGGCCAGCCATGTGACCAGATCTGTAGCAGGAACAAGAAAGTGAGGCCACATGCTGAACTCCCCAGCTGGTCATCAAAGTGCCCATAAATCCACTAGATGCCAGCAGCCATGCTGGCAGTAGTGACTGTGGCACCAGTCTTGGAGGCAGGAGACCACAGACAGACTGCAGACCTAACTATCGAAGGGTTAATATTATACTCATCTCTGTGGTAGCTGAGCCTAGTGGTTAGGCCCCAGCCCCCTCCTCTACCCTCAGCCAGTCCAGCTGTATGAGGAGGATGTGATCATGGTTGCACAGAGCTGTGCAGCTGAATTCAGCTTGTCTGAAGCAATTCAGGGTCCTCAGACTCTGGGACATGGGCCCAGAGCTAACCTTGAGCAGAGCCCTGCCTCACTGACAGGCACTGGAAGACCTTAACAACTTGGAGTAGACCACACTTTGCGGCCCAGTTTGACTCTGTCACACGCAAGGGGGAGCCCAGGGGAAACCAGGTGCAACTGTGTCCCCACCACCATGAACGCTGCATGCCTCCCGAGGCTGAGGGGGCACGGCGAGCTCCTGCAGGCAGTGGTGGCAACGGGGTGTGGTAGTGGCCAGTGGGGAGCTCCTGCAGACAGCTGCAGCAGTGTCGGTGGTGCCAAGTGGTGAAAAACAGAGGATGTAAGGTGTCCAGTTTTATATCAATAGAGGACACAGGACCAGAAAACTAGATGGCCCTCTATAAAACGGGACGAATGGCCACCCAATGCACTGCTGCAGGCACCGTGAGGCACTGAGGTGCCTCATGTCAGGCCCCAGCAGATCAGGTGCCCACCTGGCAAATGCCTCGGGCCACTGGGGCTCCTGGAGCCCGGCTGGGGGCCGGGGGTGCGCAGGCAGCCGACAACGGGGGGGTTAACACCTACCCGAAAGGCCGTCGTGCCCGTGCTCGGCCTGCGGCCTAGCGCCACCCCGCAGCGCCAGAGCTGCCCGGGACACACATAGCCCCCCGGGCCCAGGCTCGAGGCACTGCCAGGGCCGCCCTGGAGGACAGCGGCCGGCCCCGGGTGTCTCGCAGGCCTGCCCGGAAAGGGGCCAGCTCTGCCGGCTCTTCCCTCCTCTCCCCCGGGGCTGGGAGCGGCAGCGCCCGCCCGCCCTGCGCCGGGGACCCCGCTCTCCGCTCCCTCCTCCCGCCGCGCCCAGGCCCAGGCGGATAGGAGCGGGCCGGGCCCCCCGCTACCTGCGGCTCCGATCCCGGCTCCGGCGGGGAAACGAAAGCGAAAGGCCAGAGGAGCTGCCCCGCCCCGCGGCCCCGCGGCGGGGGTGGGCGCGGGGCGCAGCTGCGTAGAGCGGCGAGACGAGCGCCGCTGGGCCCGGGCTCCGCACCCGCGCTGCCCTACGCCCGGGGCGGCTGGAGGCAGGTCGGGCGAGCTGGTCCGTGCGCTCCAGCAGGCACCCCAGCAGCTCCCACAAGGGGGACCTTCCTTGCCACTGCACCCTCTAGCCCTCACCATTGCACCAGGACCCCGCAGGCCTGCATCTGCTCATCCCAGTGTCCAAGCGGTTGCTACCAGAACCAGGAAGCTAATAAACCTCCTCCTGCTCCTTTTCCCCCCCGCCCCCGTCCTGACCAACAGCTAGCCCTTCGCTAGGCCTGGTGCTGGACACCCTGGAAATGCCATCAGGTGGGGCCTGGTCTTGTCCTACAGCAAAACTTTTGCTACCAGGATGAGCCAGCCTGTCCAGCAGCAGGTAGGTTGGATTGTAGGACGAAGGGGGGAGCTAGGATGACACTGGGCACCTCTCTCCACCAGACCTTGGAAGGAAAAACCATAGATGTACCCATTCAACAGCCAGACAGCTGAATCTGGCCGGCCCGCATACACAGGCTGAAAGGAGCGGAGTAGGTGTCCTTACCAATCACAACTTTGCACAGCCGCTGTAAGACCCGGCACCTGCAATGGCTGATGGGCCTGAACCCCAGTCCAGGTGTTCATCTGTACAGCAATGCCCTGGGTGTGTAAATGAACCCAGCAGAGGATGTGCTTCCTGCAAAGCCCAAGTCAGCAAACTACATCCTGCACTTACACACTCGTGAGTGCTTGCCCCCTCTCCCCACTTTGCTTCCAGCAGGGCCCCTGAGTTGCTGTGGTGACAGAAGAGCTGGTATTCACACTCCTTCACTTACCCCATGGGGAGGGAGAACAAAGCCTGATTGGAATAAAGCACCGTCAAGGCCACTGTACTCAGTAAATGACTGGTGATGGTCGTGGCGTCCCATGCTCCTACTGTGCTTGGCACAGGTTCTCATCTGCTTCCAAGCTGAGCTAAACACTGCTTATTCCACAATCCAGAAAGTGGTTTGTCCTTTTACCTGCTGCTCACTTCACTTTATGCAAAACATCTTCCACGACAGATTCTAGCATCATTTCATAGCATGTGAAGAAGCAGGTTGTCACCTATGAAAGCTTATGCCTCTCAGTCAGTCACCAGGGTGACACGGTGCCATGAAGTCCTTTTAAGGGTGATGCACAATATTAGCACTGTTAGATATGCAAGCACCTAAACAGGGTTAACAAGATAAACCCAGAGATTTCAAACAGGAATCCATACTGTCAAAAACACTGATCTGTAGTGGTCTTTCTGAGTTCTTTGCCACAGAAGAATTGCTCTATAATTTTATGTAGTTAAAAAAATGAGAGAAAGATAAGAACTGAAGTTTTTTGAGGAGTGCCCTAAATCTAACAAGGGGTGCCTTGAGTCTAAAGAGGTCGATAACCACTGCTCGAAAGTGCTACTCTACCCTGCCTTCAGCCTAACATCCTAATGGATGGCCAAGGCTCTCCCCTCACCTCCACTGCTTGGCAGGGCCTTCCCACTGCACAGCACCAAAAGCAGAAAGCCCTAAAATAGGTTTCTTGCTTCAATTCTCTCTTGCAAAGTCCTTATCTCTTAGTAGCATCCAGATCTAGAACAGAGAATATGGGGGTCAATAAAGAGTCAGACCCAAGACTGCAGGCAAAGGAACTTAAACAGCTGTTCCAACACTTTAATTCCACACAAAGCAGACCACGATGCTCCATTATAAGGTTTGATTAACTGGTAAAGACCTTCAGAGAGAAGTCTGCCCTCTCAGACCCAGTCCTCAATCCTGAATGCCAACCATGCTCTGGCTATTGACTGGGGAGGAGTATCATTCCGTGTCTTCCTCAAAGATGGCTAGCCCATGCTTGCCTGCTGGGACATAGCCAATGGCATCCACCTCACCTCCACCCTGGCTTGGCTTCTGGAAGTGAATCTCCAAGGCATCCTGCATGGCCTCCTCATCTAAAACATCTGGAATCCCTGACAGGAGCACAGTCCTGGTGCAGATGGATGGACGGAACTAGAGGAAAGAGAAGATGAGTGAGCCTGCCAAAGCCCTTGAACACCGCTGGTTCTTGCTGGCACTGTCTCCCTGGGCTGGTGCCTGAGCTGTGGGAAGGGCAGCTGCGGGGAAGGGAGAAAGGAGCCCTTTTCTGGCTAGAGTTGAATGTCACATTCAGATCTCAGCTCTAGAATCAGGGCAGGGCAAAGATGAGAAACAGCAGGGCAGTGATGAGATAAAGTAGCCCACACTAATGTGCAAACCCTCAGCCCACTGACTGCAGGACCTAAGGGCATGACAAGTACTTCATAAAGCCCCTCTGCCTGGTCTGGCTCTGCTGAGACAGTGCCAGCTGCCCCTGCCTCCACCTCAGCTAGGTCCCTCATTTCCCCCTGGGAGGAGTAGTGCAACCCTGGTGCATCTAGCTGGGCTTAAATTTCCCCACACAGGGACTTACAGGAATGCAGAAGGAAGCTTTCCTAGTAGGATTCTCTGTTGCCAACCCTCAGCCTCTCCCCATTTTGGCCTTGCTGGGGCACCCAGGACAAGGGAGCATGTGCTACTGTACAGAGTGGGTTGGGGCTCATTGGGAGGGCAATGGATAGGGGTACACTGAGATTTTTCAGTGCAGTGAGGGCTGGACAAAAGTGCACTGGCGTGTAGTGCATTTTGGGAGCAAGCAGAAACAAGCATGTAGGGTTCATATAAGGGGTGAGAGAACACTGGGGCTCCCATACCTACCTGCACGTCTGCAATCGCTCCACTCACATAAGGTGTCACTCTGACTTCATGTTTCGTCTTCCCAAATTGGATCCGGAAGTGCCCTTTCTTTATCAGCTCCTCCACCACTACAGAGGGAGAGCGGAGAGTCCTGAACACCAGCTACCTTCATCTTTGCTGTGTGCTTGGAGGATGTGGGTTCACTCAGGTACTAGCACAGGCACAACCCTATGGAGAGCCCATAAGAGCCAGAACAGCCCCTGGGAGCTGGAGCTGTCCAGTCTGCCCCACCCTCCTCCTCCTCCCTCTCTGCTGCTCTCATAGACACAGAAAGGAGTTCATTCCACTCCAGCCCTGTAGGAGAGCAGCTGGAATGGCAGCTGACAGGGGGCTTGCGTCTAATCCCTCCATGCTGATGGCCCAGCGCTTAAGGTGTCCACACACACCTCCATCATGCATGAAGGACAGCACCACGTGCCTCGTGTCGCTCAGGAACTCCCTCCATTCCACCTCACCGCCCCCGTTTTTCTTCTTGCTGAAGAACAGCTCCAGCTTGTCCAGCAGCTGCTCCTCAGAGAGATCCAGGCTGGGCAGGCTAGATACCAGAACGCGCCTGCTGCTCCTCTTCATCTCAATCTGCAGAGCCAGTGTGGGGCAGTTATGGCTCTAGCCACGGCAGTGGGACCACAGCTGCCAGGACACTGCAGGGTTTTGCAGGGGTAGTAGTGGCAGTGAAGCTACATTGCCTATGCCTTAGACCTGGGTACCCACCAACACTGTATTGGGAAAACTTCAGGCTAATTATGTCTTTAGTTATCTTAGTAACAGACACTGCTCACTCAACAGTCAGGTATATGCCCATGGCAGGGACAGGAACACTATCTGTCCCTGCTTGGCTCAGCCTGGCCCTATAGTGAGTGTGTGTTGGGGAGGGGCAAGTTCTTCTTTGGGAGACAGGAGTCCTAATTGAGGGTGTGATAGGCAGGTTGTTTGGGAAACAGGCCTCACCTCCAAAGATGATGGCAACAGCAGCTCTACTGGCCCTGCCCACACTCGCACCCGGCATTCATCCAGCTCCACCTCATGTTTCTGCTTCTGTATGATCCTGTGGGCAACTGTGGACAGAAAGAAACCCATCAGGTCTGCAGGGGGTGATGGGCTGCTCTGGAACCAAAGAGGGAACCCAGAGCAGGACATGGCACCAGCCAGATGGACAGAGAGAGGCAAGGCTGTCAGGCATGGTCTTGACTCTCTAATTTGGTGGTGAGATCAAAAAGGTAGCAGGGCTCTACAATACTGATGGGGCAACTCCAGGCTCCTATGTGAGAAGCCTATATGCCAGGGCCCCAACCCCAGCCCAGGGCCCTCTGGAGAAGGAAGCCTAAATAGACACTGTTCCATGTAACCCATGCACTGCACATAGCCATGAAGGCCTCTTGAGTATGAGGCTGTGCACTGAGCAGAGGTAGGCTAGCTGGCTGGGGCTGCAACGCTGTTCTCACTCTTACCTTCTGGGTTCTCAAAGGTGATGAGTGCTGAGCCACCAGCCAGTGGGTACTGGATCAACAGAGTCATTGCCAGTGAATTTGTGTCCTCCCTAGTCATGTGTCCTTTGAACACCATCTTCCGCTCCAGCAGGGAGGGCAGCACCTGGGGCTGAGCCTGCAGGGCAAAATACGACATGGTTGTGGCCCATGGTAGGCCACCAGTCCAAAGCAAGGGCATGGGGCTCAGTGGCCCACCCCACAGAACCACTGCTAGGGACTCAGTAATTCCCAGTGCCCCAAAAGCTGCAGCCTTTGGTCTGGTGTCCTATCCACTCTCACCAGTTAAGCAGGGTCAATGATAGAATGGTCATGTAGGAAACTTTCAGGGAGTGTACAGGTGACCCCAAAGGGATACCTGGGCTCCAGAGGTGGGAGTGATCCTGATGCTGCACATACTGTGCTGTTGAAGGCAGCCTTTTCAGCCAAGATGCAAAAATTAAGTCCTGAATGAACTGTCTGTATTTGCTCAAAACCCTTGGCTGGGCACAGCATCTACTCCAGTAAAACCCCAGCTTGAAATATTCAGAGGCTTCTGTGGCCCTTCAAAGAGAGCTGGAGCCCAAACTGACGTGTTCTGTCATAGAGCCCAGCCAGACTTGGGGATAACTGCCAGCTGCAGATGGGGTGAGTGTGACACCTGGCTGAATGCTCCTCAGTACCTTTTCTTGCTCATTGTAGGCATCTCTCCTCTTCTCCAGCTCTTTCAGTTCTTCTTCCAGCTTCTGCTTCAGTTGCAGCAGTTGGCTCCTTTCCTCCTTTGCTAAATGCATCTTTGTCTTTGGGAAGAAAGGAACAGCTCAGCAGCAGCAGAGGGGACACCATTGAGGAGGCGGGCAGCATTGCCAGGCCATTCCCCATGACTCCACCCTCCCCACTGCTCTCCTAATGCCTCTTGCTCCTGAGGGACAGACCCCTGCTTTCTACCCTTGCAGCCCTAGCACATTTCTGAACAAAGACAACTCATTGTATCAGAATGTGGTATGGTTCTGTGATAATTAGACAGACTAAAAGCATCACAGAAGTGTGAGGTCTAGTGACCCAATAGTGTGGTCCAGTCACCACTCACACCCTCAGCAGAGCCTGTCTAATAGCAAAAGTCTATTCCATGAACAAACCTGGTAGGAAGCTGCCAGCTCACTGTTCAGAAGTGCGTCTTTCTCAAGTTTCTCACGAAGGTGTTCTGCTTCGTTTTGGAATTCTTGAATTTTCTGCTCAGAAGCTTCCTTTGCTGCTTTCAGGTCTGCTCCATCTTGTTCCAGGGCAAAACAGCGGTCCTGGAAAAGGCACCACAAAGCTTGGTTAGTGCTGTCCCCTGCCCCACCATTGTGGAAAGCAGTTGAACAACCTTTTTGCCCAGGAAACTCCAGTGTATAAAATACACTGTATATTAGAGTGTATAAAATATGACATTGACTTCCTGTGGGGAGGGGCAGGGACACACCTTGTACTTCTCAATTTCCTTCTGGATACATTCAGGTGTCATTGTCAGAGAGTTCTTCAGTGAGTCTTCATCCGCCAGCTGGATGAAGGACTTTTAAAGGTCAAGAAAGGTTAGTGAACCTGCAAGTTTCCCTATCTACCCCAGCCCTACACAACACAGCACTTCATGAAAAATGTGCAGAGATGTGTGGGAGCTTTCTGTGAAACTGAGACTTTCAGCTTACCTTGTGGGGGTCTCTGGCCCTGTGTTCTTGCCCAAAATTAGAGAGAGCTCCTTGATATCAACTCCCCAGTATGTTTCCACCCACAGCCATTCCCCCTGGGAAATGTTCCTGCCAGGACAACTTCCACTTTTGCTTTTGAAAAAAAAGCAGGTGGTAGCAAGGGCCCATAGAGTGCCTGTTTAGTGATTACCTCCTCCAAATCCGTCATTGTGATGCTTGCACCTGTGAAGGGAAAGCACCAGGATGTCAGAACTGGGCACCAAAACCACCTCTCCACCCTCCCCTTGGGCAAGGCTTCGCAGCACCAGACATGGCCAGCTGTGCTGGGGGGGCTTGGGTAGAAACCCGTGTCCTGCAGCCCACCACTACAGCATCAAAGGGCGGGGAAGGTGCGCTGCAGGGAGCTGGAGCCCTGGACACTGGTCTGAGTTTAAGTGTTTGGCCTGAAATCGCCCTGCTTGCTGGCCATGGGTACAAGGTGCCCAGTACTCTGGGGAGCAACCAGGAAAAGCAAGCGAAGACAGAGCCCTGGATGTCAGAGAGGGGCAAGGGAGCCAGGCAGCAGCTCCAACAGAGGCGGGGAGCCAACCAGGCAGGGAAACCTTCCTAGTGTACCCAGTAGCTGGGCCACAAAGGGACCAGGGAGGAAGGGGACCCGCCTGGAGGGGAGAGCAGGGGCACGGTTTACACTTCCAGCACAGGGAGCAGCCAGCCCTCACAGGGCGCACACCACAAGTCCCCCCCCCAGACACCCCCAGCGCCGGACCCCCTCCTCTCCCCTCCCCTCACCTCACCTCACTTCCCGGCCCAGCCCGGCCCCACTTTCACTTTCGTTTCTGCCGGGGCAGCTTCACCACACGCCCCGCCCCGGGAGGGAGGAGAGGAGAGGAGAGGAGAGGAGGGCCGGCCCCGCCTGCTGCGGGCAGGACGGCTCTGAGCCCTGTGAGCCCGGTCCCCTTCCCACGGCCGGGGCAGGAACAAGTCCCGGCGCCCTCGGCTGCCTGTACACACGGGCTTCACCCTGAGACAGCAGACACAAGGCTGCCGGTAGCTCCACAGCCCCTGCCCCCTCCCTCAGGGGCAAGCGGTCTGGAGCGGTACACGGGCCGCTCAGCTTTAGGCCCGCCCCCCTCAACGAGGGTCTCTTGAAGACAGCAGCTTTTAAGGCATCCTTGCCTTCCCCAGAAGGGCCCTCTCTCAAGCGCGCTGTTCTGTGGTGGCAGAACAAGGGTCTCAAGTTGCAGCAATGGGAAGTTTAGGTTGGATGGTGGGAAGAATTTTCTCACTAGGAGGGCAGCCAAAACTGGAGCAGGTTACCCAGAGGTGGCAGAAGCCCCATCCTTGGAGGTCTGGCTAGAGAGCTTTGGCTGGGATGATCTAACTGGGGGGAGTCCTGCTTGGAGCAGGGGGCTGGACTAGATGATGTCCTGAGGTCCCTTCCAACACTTAACTTTCTATGACTCTATGATCCATTTACTTGTTCAGTTGCACCATGGGTGACTGGTGCCTCCTGAGACTGGGGAGCAGTTTGTGGGTGGCAGAAGTGGCAGTGAGGCAGCAAGCAGCGACTACCTACAGAAGCCAGTGTTATCATTACTTTCTCCCTGACCTTTAAGCAATGCCCTTGATTTAAGATTCTAATTTATCTTCCACTCCCCAGAAAACAGTCAGCAGGACATAGGTGGAGACTATTTAGATAGGACAAGGCTGCCCCCCCACAAAAGGAACAAGCTTATAAAAGTGACAAAGAACATTTAGTGACACCCACACTTGCTTTGAACAAGTTACCCAATTTTTCAGAAAACCAAAGCCAGCAAAAAGCAGCATTGAGACTTTGTTCCTTTTCTTCTTTTTGTGCATGTAAAATGCCTTTGCTTGCTGGAACCACCTTTCCATTTTTCACCTTAATTTCTCAGAATCTCCCTCAAGTGACCCTGCCTTTGAAAAAAGGAAGTGGCTTTACTTTTCCATCAACACTGAATGGGAAGAGCAGGGAGTACTCTGAAGTGTCCTGGGGTAGTATTTAGTTCCATTTAATAGCCAATAAACCCTCCCAGCCAGAGGGCTAACTACTCTCTCAGCTTTTGGGTTTGAAGCACAAAGCAAGGGATGTTTCCACACAGTCAAGTGTTCAGTAGAGTGAAGACATCTTACAAGGCAACAAAATGGTTTTTAATAAACATTTATTGATGCAGCCATTCAAAATTTAGAATCGTAGCTTCTGGAAAAACCACTTATTCTTGCCTGTCTTGTATCTGAAAGAGAGAAGCAATCCACACATCAGGTAACATTCTACTCCAACAAACTGTCATGAGCAAGCCATACCCCCATCCCTCTGCTTCGGGAGGCGGCTCAAATGGGTGCCTTTACCCTTTGCCTGCTGCAGCTGCACCCTCTTGTGACAGCCTGTCCTTATATGCAATGCATCAGGAGCTCACAGCAGAGCTCCTAGTAGTCCCACACTCCTGACTTCACAACATAGTCCTCATGGGGCAGTTTCTCAAGCAACATGAAAATGCCACACCCCACAGATACTATCTTAATCAAATGGGGGAGTAGTTCTGTTAAAGTACAATATTCAAGATTTGTCTCCTAAAGTTAATAAGAAAGTTGCAGGCCTGAGTTAGCTTGTTGTCAACAAGATGTTCCCAACTAGAAAACCACCACAGGAGGTACCCAGAGCTAGAAGCACCATGGCTCAGAGCACCAACCCTCAGCAGTTTCTGGACTGTTTCTTTTTCTGACTTTGAGCTCATATATAGGTCACTCAGAAGAATAACAAACCATGGAGTGCCAACTGCTGCCAGCACAGCCTGGGCACCCTGAATTTCCATATACAAAGGGAAATCCAGCCAAATGGAACAGAATGTAGCGAGCCAGTTGTCAGCAAAATAAAGCAATAGCCCCTTTGTGATTCCACTTATTATTCGCCCTATGCTGGGTCCAGGTCACCCATATGATCACAGGTTCTTCCAAAAGTGCAGTATTAAAATCCTATCAACACAGTACTTTCCATCATAGAGCACTGTGCAGTCCTCAGGGATCCCCAAGCCCACTATGAGAGTTCAACTTCCATGGGGGTGGGGAATGGGAATGACACCGGACACTAGGATCAAAGTGAAACATTACAATGACCCACCTGAAGATGGGGACAATTTAGGTGAGGAATGGAAGGGTACAAGTAGGATTTGGGGTGCAGCCAGCATACTGGCATTATACCACCCCCATTAAACTGTACTAAACTCTACATGCTCTTTGCATCTTCCAGCCAATACTTATCAAGCCTAACATTTCATCTGAAATGAAGCAAAAAGCCCTGACTGCAGGCTTATGTCTGCCTGAGTCACCTCAACAATGTCAAAAGAATGACAATTCTACGTTAAAGTCAGCTGGGGGCAAAAAAAAAAAAAAAAGGAGCTTCCAACTCACCTTTCCTCAAATTTCACCTTGGCTTCACGTCGTGCTTTGCGTTTCAGCGCAGGGTCCCGGAACACATCCTTATTGACAACAGTTTTGTCCAGAGGAATATCAACAGAATACCTGAAAAAGACAAGAGTAGAATGAAACATCCAGGACACACTGATGTCCACACACCAGGCAGAGAAGCAGTGGGCAAATAACTAAACCAAAAGCTAGATAACAGTGGCAATTACAGTAAATCCAAGGACTTGGGGTGGTGTCATGCCACTCCGGAGATCCTGAAGCCATAGGCCCCAATATGCATCTCCGAGTACTCTGAATATTTCTGTTCTGCCTAAGGCTCCACATTTATCAGGAAACAGCAACAGAGAAGGGAGGGAATACAAAAAGCATTATGTAGTTCTGCTCCAATCTATGAATTTCCCTCCAACAGGAATTATTTCAAATCTCCTTTGCAGCTCACAGAAGGGAAGCTGTCCCCCTTTCAGCCAAAGAAGCTCAAATATAAACCACTATCAGAAGAGTTGCAATAATAGCTCAGCCAGTGTGCTCATGCTCAAGAGACAGCACTTGTCTAAACCCCAATAAGAAAGAAATCGGGAGATCGTTAGCATTTAATCCCAAATACTATTCATAGCTGTCTACAAGTCATTTTCCAGCACCAAGTTATTTTCTAGCACCAAACATTCAGCCACACTTACACACAACTCAGGAAGAAGCCCAGGTTTCTGGGTTTTACCAACAAGAAAAATAGCTTTTGCTATGATGAAGTAAGCCAATGTACTGGTTCTATCAGGAACAATCCAGTAAGCTCTCTCTGCCCACTCACCTGGTGGGCATGAGGTGGTTGTAGTTGTACACCTTCACAAAAGATTTGATCTTGGATCTCTTTGCTATCTTTTTCTTGCCCATTGCAGTGGTTACCTTCCGTGGATACCGATCAATACCAGCCACGAGGGCGTGGCTGTAGGGTCGGTCTGAGGTGCCATCATCAATATTCTGAATGAAGCAGATGCATAAACAAGAGTTCAGGATTCTAGGAGTTCAGCAGTCAAATACTAAAGCAGACAATGCAACAGAAAATGTATTATACAAACAGGTAAGAGTGTGAGCAAAGGAGCTCACGCTATTCCAGAAACATTCACATGTCTCTTCTGCAAGCAAGCAACCCCCATTAAATCCTTTACTATCAATTAACAGCATAAGGCCCTGCCTAAGAACATTAGCTCTGAGAAATAAACATTTCTGTTCTCAGCCTTTCATAAGGCTACATAAAGCTGCCATATTTTCAGAAGGTTTTAAAGAAGGCAGCTATATCAACATCATCTCCATGACCTGCATCACACAAGCATGGTCTAAGACTCATAAAACTTATTTAAAATATGTAGGAACTGGGGCCCAGAAACACTGATTTACACACACCCAGAGCAATGGAACTAAGCAGCAAGAGCTGGATCTCACTGGCACCCCCAGCACCATGCACCTCTGATGGGAGGGAGGCCGACGCAGGCAGCACAGAAGCAGCTCTTGGCAATAGCAGCAGGTGCACTATAATCCTTCAAACCCGTGCCTGTGTCATGCCACTGCCATGGGGCAGAAGCAACAGCCCGGGTGCTGGGCCCCCCCGTCCCCAGCAGCGCCCACAACGTTACCTTCACGATGACGGCTTTGCGCCCCGAGTAGCGTCCAGCCAGGACCAGCACCACCTTCCCCGGCTTCATAAACTTCCCCATCTCTGCCAGGGAGACAGACACAGAGAGGTTTCAGGGGCAGCGGCACTCCGCCCCACAGGCCCCTCTCCGCACGGGGCAGCCCGGCCCTGACTAGGGACAGCGGGCCGCGCTCCCGCCGCAGCCACAAGCGGCCAGGCCCCCCACCCCCGGCAGGGACACCAGCCCCCCGCGATCTCCCGCCCACCCGTCCGCTCCCCCCGGGGTCCGACGCCGGCGGATGGCGGCGGATCCTCCTGCTCGCTCTTACACACCGACGATCCGCCTACGATGGCTCCCGGACCGGAAAAGGAAGACACCAGAGGCCCGGCGCCTTTCACCCGGCTTCCGGTGACGCAACCCCGTTTCTTGTGCGCGCATGCGCGGAGGTCGAGTGTTGGGACGCCTAGACCGGGGGTGGCTAGGTTAGTGCCACACTCGGTTCCCCCGGCCCAGGGGCGCCCTGCAACCCCGCTCGCCCGGAGGGGGAAGCGGCTTCTTCCTCCCCCGCCGCCGGGCCCTTCTTGCTGCAGCCGCTGTACGGTATGAGCTTTCTCGGGCTACACCTCACTTCCTCCGCTGACAGACTCAACATACGCTTTAGTCACAACGTATACAGTACAACAGACGCGTTGGCGAGTCCAGAGTGCTCAACCTCCAGCCCAAACCTGGCCCGCGAAGCCGGGACATATAGCCTACAGGGGTTGCCCGGAGGAAGGGAAACTTGGCAGTGGGAAGCTGTGGAAAGTACCACGACTGGCTCCAGCTTCCTCCAGGCCATTCCAGCAAAGGGGGATCAGGGCCAGGCTGCCCCGGCAAATCCAGATCTGCCCAGGCTGCTCCCCTCACTGCCTCTCTCTATGTCTGGACCAGGGCCACTGCCCCCACCCCCTGCATCCAAATGTGGGCTGTGCCACTTCCCATGCCTC
>NW_017728944.1:5527005-5543060 GCF_001723895.1 Crocodylus porosus | reverse complement strand
CCCAGGATAGAAGTCAGGCTAATGGGCCTGTAGTTAGCCGGATCCACTCTCCTCCCTTTCTTGAAGATCGGTACCACATTGGCCTTCTTCCAGTCTTCGGGCACTACACCAGATGAAGGTTGGGCTGCTCAACCCACCTGCAGGCCAGTTAGGCCCAGTGGTAATATCTGACCCATGAAGGGATCCTGGCTGCTCATCTGGCCTGCAGGGCAAACAGTTTGGGCACCACTGGGTTAGTCTACCCTATTTGCTGCTTGACTTCAGGCTAACACGTCTGAAGTAGTAGCAGCTGCAGGAAAAGTTTCCATTAACCTACTGCTCTAAAGTAGGGCTCTAAATTAGCAGCAACTAGAAGGCTGCTAATAGAGAAGATGTTGAATAGGATGTGTCCCAGAACAGAGCCTTGAGGGACCCCACTGGTTACAGGGCACCATGATTTCATTTTAATAGAGAACATACCATCTTGTGCTGGGTAGGGAGGCATCAGCTTCTCCTGCTTAAGCTTATACCCTAGCCCAACCCCTTACAGAAACCCAGTAGCAGTGCTATGGCACCAGCATGTCTGGCCTCACTGCAGGAGATTAGTATGAGCCTTCATATCACCTCCCTTCCCCTACCACAGCTCCAAAGCAGTACTCAGCACCCAGCTAAGGATTTACCACCCTCCCCCACCCTCAGCCCAAGTTCTCATCAACTCTTTCCCTCCCACACCACAGTCCCCCTTATCACATCCTTCCTGGACCCTACCCCATTGTCATTGCCTCCTGCCAGCACTAAAGAAGTGTACACAGACAAGACCTCAAATTCAGCCAACAGTGTTTAATGGACACTACATTTTTTATACATGTTATTCATACATTAAGAGTGGCCAGGCAGTGCGTCTCAAATGCAGTGCCAAATGACCATCCGGGCAGTGGAAGCTCCGGGTCAGTCACAGATGGTATTACAAACACAAGAATAGTAGGATTTGCAGAACTGCAGGGCCTCAGGATCCTCTTGCATTCTTGTGTTCCACAAGTCTACATTGCTTGCTGCATCAGGTGCTAGGACAAGGGTTGGCAAGCCTTGGCACATGAAACAATTTTACTTGCCACACCACATCTGGCCCAGGCTCTGGGCAGCTGCCACCTGCCAGAGCCTGGGTTGGTCACAGCAGGTGGTGGAAAGCCTGCAAGCCCTGCTGTGAGCAGCTGGAGCTCCATGGCAGGCAGCTGCTGTCCAGAGCCTGCGCCAGATGTGGCAGGTAGCTAGGAGGCTGCAACCGATGCACCAAGGTCTGGAGCCCCAGCCCAGCTCTGTGGCCAGTGGTGGCTTCACACATGCCTCAGGGCACACCGTAAGGGTGGAGCAATGCAGCTGCTCCCCTGCTACCCACCCCAAGTTGTGTGTCCACCTTCCACCAGCAATGTGCTGGGCCAGGGTTCCACAGACCTCAGTGCAGCAGTTTGCAGCCTCCCCACTGCCTGCTGACCAGAGCCCAGGCCACCTGTGGCAGGCAGATAGAAGACTGCAAGCTGCTGCATTGAGGTCTGCAGAGTCCTGGCTTGGCTCATTGCTGGTGGTAGGTGCACGTGCACCTCCACGCAGACAAGAGGCCACAGCTACACTGCCCCAGCCCGTTCCCTGCAGTGTGCTCTGGGTGTGCGTGCAGCCACCACTAGCCATGGAGCTGGACCAGGGCTCTGGACCCCAGTGTAGCTGTTTGCAGCCTGCCTGCTGCAAGCAGCCCAGGCTCCACGGCCAGCAGTGAGTGCACAAGCACCTTGGGATATACCACGGGGAAGGGGCTGGGGCAGCACAACTGTGGCCCCTTCCCTGCTGTCCAGCCAGAGGCATGCATGCACATACCACCAGCAATGGGGATTGGGCCCTTTGTGGCTCCCCCACCATCTGCCCCGGCACACCAGCCGAGGCATGGGTCAAGGTTGGGGTATGTTGGGCTGTGCCAAGGGAAGTGATCTGGGTTGCTATGCGCAGCAGTGGCCCCTGGGAGGGAGCTTGAGCCACTCTCTGTGCTGCAGCCTCCAGTCTAGTGACAGCACAGCAGTGGGGCAGGGCACTGCAGGCTGCCTGGATGCATAGCTGCCTCTGTGATCTTTCTTGGTGTTTTCTCAGTGATTTGGGAAGCAATGTTGGGGCTCTCAGCTCCACTCCCAACTTGCACAAAGCAGCACCTATGAGCTAGGGAATGAGTGTTCTAGACTTGGCATCTTCCTCGCTTTGTTTTCATTACGCTACTGGAACAGGGCTTAGCCTCCTGTTTCCAGCTTCTTCACTTGGAACGAAGAATGTGTGTATCAGACTACCAGAGGGAGCAGCTCTGCACTTTGACAATTCAGGGCCAGAAAGAAGGAGGCTACAGCAAACAAACAATCTGTCAAATAAAATACAAGTAGGTCATACAAGATACATGAACCACCATGATTTTCAGGATTAGCTACCACTATTCTCCACAAATACCTTCATCCTAGAACACATGTACACAACCAAAATCAAACACTAGGAGATAAATAGCTAATTGATACAAAACAATTTTTCCTGAAGAAGCACTATAAACAAAAAGGAAGAGGGACTTGAACAAAGACAAGCTTTTTATAACCATTTAAAAGGCTTTTCTAGCATTCAAACACTTCACACATTTGGACAGTTGCAGATCAGCTGATAGTAACAAACTTGACACAAGTACATAGATTTCAGACTAAAAGCCACAGAAATATAGGGTTCAATAGAAATAATTTTTAAATGAAAACATACTTCTAGATCATAATTCTTTTGTTCAACAGTAATTCCATAATTTGCTCTCCAAGAAACTAAAGGGTCAAATTTGTGTGGCTTGTTCAGAGAGGAATTTTTTATACCCTCGGACAAAATGTTTTGATGATGCATACCTTAAGTCTCAGAAAATGAAGTGAAAGTTATTTTGCGTAAATGAAAACCAGCAGCTGTGATTCTAAATAAACTATTTCTGCACATATGACTATCAATAAACACACACAGAAAATTGTATTACTAACTACTGATTTTTACATAAAGGAAACCACTCCCTCTTTATAGCAGTCGATAAATCTTCACTCTGTTGCACCCATGCATAAACTTTGAGATTACATTTGGGGAGTGGGGAGGGAGGCAGAGTCTAGTTCTACTGAAGTTAACAGCACATTTGTCACGGACTTCCTACAGCAGACAGGCCCCCCATATTCAATGGCCCAAATCTGTTTTCAGCCTATGTAATTCTAGGTTTCTTCATCAAGGACTAGAACAACTTCAGTGATAATATAGAAAAAAAGTTCAGGATAACAAGCCTGATGCATCAAACGTGTGTATACAACAGAAAGAAACTGGCAAGGGGTAGGGGAAGGGAGATAATAAAGGAATTACCTTGATAGCATCTTTTTAGCTATTAAATATACAACTGGATATTGTCAATCCCTTCCTATTTTCCCTTGGCTTGAGAGCAGAATATTCCTGTTTTTTCCGGGAAGTCAAAATGAGACATTACAGCTTCAAATACAAACCTACTACCTGAAGTTCAGGACACAGCTGCTTGAAGTACAAAACAGACCAGTGTTCCTCAGCCTGTGAGTTGCGACCCAAAAGTGGGTCACAAGAATATACAAAAAGGTCTCAAACAAACTTTAAAAATGGATTCTCAGTTAAAGGAGAAAAATGTGGGAAATTGTGGGTTTTCCCTTACAGGCTGCAAAGGGCTGCTTGGAGCCCCTTGTCTACACATGCTGGAGGGCCAAGGTGGGGGGCAGTGGATTGGGAGTGAGGGACCGGGGGTGTATTTTCTACTTAAACTATTTACTGGGTGAGGACTGGCCATCAATGTTTACAAATGGATCCTGGTACAAAAAGGCTGAGAACCACTAAACTAGACCACCCCAAGCTCTACCCTCAGCATTGTTTTTTGTTTGTTTTTGATGCTAGGAATGACTTCTCATATGCAGTCTAAAAGCCAAGTGATTAAGTCCCCTCAAAAACACCAACTGATCTGAGCGCAGAATTAGCTATACCAAAGGTAATTTAACCCTCAGATAAACAGAAAGCACTGTTATGCAGCAGCATAATCACCAAGCATAATCAGCAACTGTACTGAGAATATTAAAATTCTACACCTATCAAAATTTTGTAAAAAGCAACGTGAACAAGTATTCCTGCATCATATATGCCACTTGGCTCAAGGTAACTGAAAAAAAAATTAATTGTTTACATACGCTAAAGCAATTGATGCATCTGCTATGAAGTCCTGGACTAAGAGTGTACTAGGCATTCAGCCAAGGCTTCAAGGAAGAGTTTAGATACTTATACAAAATACCTGAATGCTTGATCCTGTCACCATAGAACCTGAAGAACATCACTATATTTGTGTGGATTTCTGTAGCCACTAATCCTACAAGAACAGCAGCAATCAAGCCTTAGAGCAAAAATTACTCCCAGACCTCTTAATATCCAACTATGGAATAATATCCAATCATGGAACCCTTACTGAGGAAATACCAGGTTTCACTGAATCCATCCTAAAACTTTGTCACCCAAAGAGCAAGTTTTGTCCAAGACTCAACAAACTTTCTACAAAAACTTACAAACCACCTTCACAGCAAAACCCTCCTAGCCATCATGTATATTACCAGCTTATATACCAACATCTCACACTAGGATGGCATCCAAGCATGCCTTACATATTTACAAGAGCAAGATTACAACTCAGAGTACAGACCCAAAGATATTACTGAATGTATACACTTCATTCTCTCACACAACTTCACTTTCAATAACCAATACTTTCTCCAGACCATGGGTACAGCTATGGGCACCAAAATGGCCCCACAATAAGCCAACTTTTTTATGGGCTACCTGGAAGAATTCCTCAAGAACTGCACCAAACCTATGCTACACCTAAGATATATAGACGACCTCTTTATCATTTGGACTGAAAACCTGGAATCTCCAGCTGATTTCCATCACAAATTTAATAATCATCACCCCCCCATAAGACTGTCTGGAATACTCCAGCACAAACATTTCCTTTTTAGACACTACAGTCAATATCCAGAATGGCAAAATACAAACACCATATACAACACATGGACCAACATACATATCTACAGAGAACCAGCATTCACCTTAAATATACCAAGAAAGCTTAGCCCTCTGATACCACCGAGTTTGCACTGATGAAAGCGCTCACAATTGTCACCACACAAATCTCAAAAGGGCTTTCACTCGACAAGGACGCTCCTCCAGACGCAGATCGCACTTTTGAAAGAGCCACCCAGATACCATGTGAGGAATTGCTGCAGCACAAAAAGAAGTCCCTATGAATCACACACCATTAGTTATGACATGCCACCTTCCCCTGGAAATTATACAGAAAATCCTCAATTACAGCCCATACTAGAAGACCCAATTCTTAAAAATATCTTTCCAGAACCACCTATCCTAGCTTTCAAACAGACATTGAACCTTGCCACCAGAAGCAAACTTCCTATGGCCCAATGGACACACTAAATGGATCTAGACTGGGGTGGGCAAAATATGGCTTGTGAAAGGACTTTGTCCAGCCCATGGTGGGTCCCTCAGCTCCTCCTGACCCAGGTGCTGTCCAGCTCATGTATCTGACCGCCCCCTGGACATGCTGTGGGGTCAGGGCAGCTCCACAGCTAAACTGCCTTTCTAGGCAGCAGCAGGTCCTGGCTGCTGCCAGCGCTGGCCCCAGCCTCATGGTGCCGACTGGCCACAACCATAGCCTGCCTTGTGCCCACTCTGGACTTGGCTCAGCACAGCAGACCAACTCTGGACTAACTGGAATCCATGTGCGCAGTCCTGACCCCAGCCTGCCCTGCACCTGCTCCAAACTCACCTGCCTATGGCGAGCAGCAGCCACAGCAGCATTGGTCGGACAGAAACAGCCACTTCCCTTCACTGCTGCTGGGCCCTTCTTGCTGCAGCCGCCCAGAGCTTGCACTAGTACTGCTGCCCCACTGAGTAGCCTAGAGGCATCAGTGACAGTGGCAGAGAAAAGCTACAGGACACCCCAGGTATGGACTCCAGGTAGCTGCAGCAAAAAGTGCTCAGCAGTGGTACGTGGGTGGAGCTATTTTTCCCCACATCAAGCAGCGGCTTGTGCCAGCCACTGCCTCTGGTCAGCATGGGTGGGTGGTCTGAAGTAGGTGCAGGGTAGGGTGGGGTCAGAGCTGTGAGCACAGGTTCCAGCTTGTCTGCCCCAGCCAGGGAGAGTCTGGAGCAGGTGTGGGGCAGGCAGGGGCTATGCACTGTTGGCAGTGGCCAGGAGCATCAAAGCACATGGTCTCTGGGCTGTTGCAAGGCAGTATGCCCCCATGGCCTGCTCTCCCCCTTCCCCCATTCCACTATAGTTGTCAAAAGGCTCTGCTTTAGGTAAAGCGGGGTATTAGTAGAGTCACATTGTTACTATAAGCAATGTTTTTGCTGGTCTTTCAACATCATTGGGTGGTGGTGACTGATATCATTTGGTCAATTTGGGTAAATTGGAGTGACCTAAATTTGAGTAAATTGGTGACATACCTCCAGGCAGCTACAGCAAAAAGGGCCTGGCAGCAGTGAGAGGAAGGAGCCACTCCATCCCCCCCCACCTTGCAGAGCAGCAGCAGCTTGTGCCTGGCCACTGCTCAACATAGGCAGGTGGTCCAGAGCAGGCACAGGACAGGCTGGAGGGGTCAGGGCTGTGCACGCAAGTTCCAGCTGGTCCATTAGGCCGAGTCCAGAGTGGGCACAAGGTGGACCAGGGTTCAGGCTGTGCGCTGTTGGTGGTGGCTGGGAGGAGCTGCAGGGCATACAGGCTCTGAGCTGTTGGGGGGGGGCGGCGGCACCTGGCACCTCCAGAAATGTAATGCTGATTCACCCAAGAACCATCTTGCCTGCTGCACTAGGGGGGCTCAAGGCAGAAAAGATCCACAGAAGTATCCACAACTGAGAGCTAAATGTTTCACTCATGGACTCCCTGGGCAAGGCAGAGCCAGTCCCATCAATTTCTTAGTACTGGGGTCACTTTGGGGCATGATCAGGAAGAGACCCCACTACAGGGACACCACAGTCCCAACCGAACCTTGCATCCACATAAATGTAAGACTTATGACAATTGGTTCCTGAAAACCACGTCTCACAACATTTTGACTTAACTCAGAACTGATTTTTCCCCATAGGAAACAATGTTATAAATGGTGGTTGGCTCCTGAACCAAGGCCCAATACCTTAATTTTCACCAAAAATACTCCACAATTTTGTACTCAATCAATTATAGATGAGTAAAATTGCTACATCAATGTATTTATATTGTAAATAGCAATCATATTGATTTGGAAGGACTTCTTTGAGGAGACTTTACTGGATGTTTTTAAGGGCTCTTGGTTTGACTTTTTGAAGGGTTCTTGGCCAGAGGTTTTTCTGGAGTCTTGGCTGCTTTCTTTAAAAAAATTGTCCAATGAAGTTTGGACAGATGTTCTCCACGGATTGAGTGATGCAGAGAACTGGTTTGCTGGTGTGGCTTGGCATCAGATCAAGCGTTGTGAAGTTGAAACTGGCGTCAGAAAGTTGAAACGGTGTCAATTTATAAACGTTGTAAGAGCAGAACGTTGCAACTCAAAATGTTGTCAGTCAAGGACTGCCTGTACATCTCATCCAGCACATTAAATGTCCAGATGGAAGCTACATAAAAGAAACTAAACAACTGCATACGAGAATGAAGACACACCAAGAAACTGTAAAAGACAAAAATACCCAATTATCTGTGGGTGCACATTTCTCATAAGATAGCCACTCTCTCTCCAATCCTCAAAGGGAATTTACAAAGCACTTGTAAATCTACTGGATACAAAAAGTAATGGACTAAATGTAGACATTGGATTTATGGCACATTATAACCTGCCTGCCACCCAATAACCCCAGGTAAACTCTCTGTATTTTCCCAGCTGCATTTTATCATCTGTTGGCATTCCCCTCTTCTGTTGCCCACCCCCTCTCTCACACCTATTCTCTCCTGTCCCCTCTGATCTTCCCAGCTATGCACTTGCATTTTTACAGACTTGCATTTTCAGTACTGGCTTAAGCTTCTATTCAGATCCTACAGAGAAAACCAGCAGGCTCTCCCTATGCCTAAAGGGCACCTGTGCCTGAAAGCTTGCAAAGAACAATTTTTCCAACTATTCAGTTTGTCTAATAAAAGATATCACATTTACCCAAATAACCATGTTGGCCCAGACCTCTTATACATTTAATCAATAATATACATAAATAGAGGAGATGGGATGTCAGTCCAGGTTGCATCAAGTTTAAGCAGCAGATGCAACAAGGTATTTATTAAAACTATTTCACTACCTCCTTCCCCCCTGCACTGAATAGCAAAATGCTACAAATGGTATCTTTTAGTTCAGGGGTTGTCAACCAGGGGTAAGTGTACCCCCAGGGGTACATGAGAAGGCCCTAGGGGGTACATGCCAGCAGGTAGGGATGGAATGCTGCCATGCACCATCCTGTACTGCTGCGCAGACACTGCCTGCCCAAACACGGGAGGTGAGGGAAGCTTGCACGCTATGGTTGCCACTACTCCGCATCTGGCCATATGCCACGCTCTCCACCCCCGCCCTGTGTTGCCGCCAGGGGTACACTGCTCCACATCCAGCCGCTGGGGATACACTGATCCAAAAAGGTTGAAAATCCCCACTTTAGTCTAAAAATTGTGAGGGCTCACTGTGCAAGTGCTGCATAGGTGCTGCTTCTGGAAAAAAAAACCCACACAAACACAAAAAAAATTGTTCCTATGCACTGGCTGTATAATCAGGCTCTTGTTTATTACATTTCAGGCAGCTCCTCATTTCTGGCACATGACAGTGGTAGACCCTCTGCAAATGGCTGTAGCAGCTTCACTGACTTAAGAGCTGAATGAGCACAGGTTTGAGGGGTAGGATGCTCAACCTAAACATCAGCAGCATTTCCTCACAGGCAGTCGAACAGTGAAGGTTTCCAGTGTTGAGACATTCAAGTACTCAAGTATTTGAGATACTCAAGTAAAATTTAAGATCATCCTCAAATGAACCAAGCTTGGTCTTAAGAAAAAGGGTCCTTGAGATCAATAGCTGCCTAGGAGGTGGGGACTGATCTGTAAAGGACATGTCAAAAAGCATCTTTGATGTTTTTCAGCTGCCGGACAGCCAAATCCACAGGGAGGTTGAACTTGGAGTTGCTCAGGCGACTGAGAATATTGAGTGCACTCTCAAAGCCTGTGTTGGCCATGTAGCTCCAGGGCTGGTAGTGAGCCTGTATCAGAACCCCAGATTTGCAGATGAGGTTCACCCAGGACACCAGGCGCTGCTCATTTAAAGCCATACAAACCAAGGCCTTCAGTTCAGAGTCTGCACTGCGTTTGAAGGGATCATGTTCTGTGAGGACAGTGTGAATAGCCGTCAGCAGGCTCTGCTTGGGGGTCGCAGCAACACCTCCTGTCACAGGCAGGGCAAAGGACTGGGAGAGTTTGCGAGCTGGGGACTCCACAAAGGCGCGACCGTTCTTGGTATTGTAATATTTAACAAAGAGCTCCCATGGGTGCATGGTCTGTGGTGATGAGGTAAAGGCCGGAATCAAACATGCAATGGGTGCCAACACCAAGCTCATCCCTTGAGAAGAAGCATAGAGCCCATGAGCCATAAGGTCTCGTAAAGCAATGGTCAGCTCCTTCCGCACAGCCAAAGTCAGCTCATCTCGCCCTCCTAAGGGAACATCCTGCATGCTGGAATAGCTGACAACATGGTCCTGCTGCTGGTACTTCAATATCAGCTGCTTCACTTTGTCTACAGACATCTCCAGTCTCTTAATTAAAGGAGAATAGTCTTTATTAGCTTGGTCCTTCTGCCAGAGGGTGCGGGATATCTGACCTGTAGCACAACCAAACTGACTGACAGCAAATATCTGCAGCACAGCAAGCATGCGCCGCATGAGATGCAGACCTGTTTCTCTCATCTTTCTGGCATCCTCGGGGTGCACTGGTCAGTTAGAGGGGAAAAAAAAAAAGAAAGTGCTGTCATTAGAGAATCTGATTTCTTTCTGTTCGCATATATACAGGGAGCTGAACCACCCACACCTACTTTATTACTGGCCTTCTACTCCAGGGTTTCTGGCTGGGTAAATAAAGCAAGCTAGAACTTTACAGTGCTTGTGCAATCTAGAGAACACAGCAGACTGTGCCCCATTCTCAAACTGCAACGTCTGTCTTAAATTACAAGGCAGAGAAGGATCCCTACAATGACTACTCACCAAACAAGCACCAGTGGCCAAAGACCCCTGAAGATAGAGGAATCTAGTCAGGGTAAAAGGGCACTGCAGATTCTATAGTATCAGGTGAGCAATGTCAAGGTGACAGGAGCTTTCTGTGGGAGATTTCTAGTTATTTTCAAGGACTGAGTGGTCTCAGGGTTAGCTGGCTTGCTCACCCCAGCAGCTGAGATCCAATAAAGTTCATAAGTTTCAGTAAGCATTTCAATACATGAGTTTCAATAAGTGGCTAAATCCCAATCTCATAGGACTTAACTCCACCCAGCCAGTGGGTCTCTCCTGATGAGGACTTGTGAACCTGAACAGTAGCTGTAGTGCAGGCCAAGGCTGCAGCATGAGAGAAGACTGCACAGCACTTGCTTGCATTGTGTGCTGCTGGCTTGTTATCAAAAGACCCTCATTTCCATGAGTACCCCACTGAGAAATCATTTTAACATTTTGTCTGGGTCACTGAAAAGGAAGGGAAAACATCACCCACAGGGGAAAGCAGCCAGCTATCACCTGAATAGTCATCAAAAAACAAAACCCCCAAAACAAAACAAACAAGCCCAGAGGAGTCTAAAGTCTACAAAATGCTTACCTCTGTTATTCCCAGGAGGCAGCCTGCTATTTGGTTTATAGGAGCTATTTGCAGCTGTCTTGTCTGAGCATTCACAGTGTCCATCTTCTGGCTTGCCAGGACTTCCAACTTCATCTAAAACAAAGAATCCACTACAGCTGGTTATTTTGCCTCTTACATCTGCTGCAAGATTTAAGCTACATATCCCAAGCTACAGACGTTATGATTGCCATACACCACTTTGTGCACAGGGGACCGGCCTGCCTGTCAGTGTTCTAGGTTCTCCCTGCGCTGTCTCCTCTCTCACACAGTTCTGGGGTGCTCTGTGTGACCTAAAAGTCCAGATTCTGTTGCAATGAGATCTGTTGTCCTCCTCCTCCTCAAGCCAATCTGTGCCCTGATATGGGGCAATCCATTCACTTTCCCATGCAAAACATGCCACTGACCCTGAATGAAGTTGATGAACATCTCAAGGTCCCGTATTTGCGTCTTAAGTTGTTCCACTAGTTGCTCCTTCACCCTCGCTGGATTGACAATCTGTGCAATAGCAGCATCCACCCGGTGACGCAGCTCATCCGGGGACAACGATGCAATATCGTCATTCAGGTTCATATCCAATTTCTTTATCAACTCATCTATAATCACCTGCAAAACACAGCAGGCAGTGAACTGCACACTCTCACCATGTATCCTGGGGAACCAGAATGCTATGTTCACACACTCACTCACTTCTTTGGGGAGGGGAAGTGGCAAGGGAGAGATTATTCCAGCCTATGCTATAATGACTAACCATACAATAAACTCTGGTTAATTTTCCCACAGGATACTGTATTGTCTGGGTGTGCCAAACACCCCTCCTCCAGTATAAAGTTATGGAAAAATTCTATAACAAATGTGACAATGCAGTAGGCCACCAGGGAGGTCCTGCCTTGACAGCACCTGCTAGAAAGGCTGCTTCCACAAGGTAGGGAGGCTAGCAGGGAGTCAGAGAACACAAAAATGGGAACGGCCTGAGGGTCCTGATCCTACAAATGTAGCTTTCCCCAGACCACACGAGAAAGAGAAAAGGGACCACAATACAGCGTTTCCAAAGGGACAGACTGATGGTGATCTGCAGGGGTCAGTCTGGAAGGGACAAGGGAAGGTGGGCCTTCTACCCCTTCTCCTTGAGACACTGTAACAGCATGATAGGGCCAACCCCCTCTAATGCACTGGAGGCACTTGACATGTAGAGGCGGATAACGTTACACCCCCCCTTCCCCTTACTTTTTCCTAGCTGAACCTGCCATATCGCACTAGTATCTTGGGGTTCTGTTGCACCCAGGGGCTGACTACCAAGACAAGATTAAAGTAATCTTCAAACTACTAGCACCCAATTTCAATTATTTTTGTTCTGCAACTTCAATATATAAAGTTGCATCTTACCTTTAGACCTCTTCTTTACAGAAATAACTGTTTTATACAGTGGAAAACACAGTTATTTCCTGCTATGGATTCATTAACTGTTGTTCTGATTCTCCACCAGCGCCAACCTGCAGTTGCCATTATCATCTAATAATTGCCATCACTGGACAATTCACCATTATCTACATTCCCTTTGGAGTGGCAAATTAATGGGTATACTGTACATGCAAGTAGTCCCTACAGATTACATACAAGCATACAGAAAAACTAATGCATCACAACGGTTGTTTTATAGTTGGCAAGTTAAGGGCTGGCCACATCAGAGGCTCATGCATGCCAAGGAGAAAAGAGTGGCATGAGCAGAAAGAGTTAGAGGACTTACCCGCTGTCTTTCCATGACCACAGACTGTGGCAGGGAATCATAACTGCCCTCTTGGTAAGCAAAGGTCTCCAAGTCATCCAACTGTGTCTTGAGCTGTAGGATCAGCTCTCGCTGCTTTTCCTTTTGAACTTCAATTCTCTCCTGCTTCTCCCGCTCACTCTGAAACAAGTTGATTGGAAAATAAATTGATCAACATGCCCAGCACTGCAGGATCCAGGAGATGGGCATGCAACTACCATGTGCCATCCCTGACACAAACCTGTACATGTACTCTGTAAGAATAATATACAACCCTTATCTTATTAGTATAGGCATAAGTGCCTCCACAGGCCTATGCCCCAATCTCACCAAGCAGGATCCTCAGAAAAGGGAACTATTTTGTAAACAGCTGCATAATAGTTAGCATCACAGTTTAAGAGTACGTTCTTCTTGTATTTATATGGAGGTTCATGCAAATTGTGTCCTCCTGGAGCCTAGGCCAGAAGAACAAGAGCTGGGCAGTACTTTTGGATGCAACTGCATTAATATGTGCATGCCTTGCAGCCACAGGCCACTCCGGGTTTCAACACTAATTTTTTCTTACAATGTATTACAACCATGGCATTTTATGCAGGTATAACCTACGGGGGGAGGGTTTCAGCAATATGTTTGCCGACTAATATGCTAAAATGATACTTTAAAAAATATCACCCCAAAGATTGAATTAAGTGTCACTTACCAGCCCCTGCATGCATAAAGCATAGAAATAAAGAGGATAAGCCCTCAATTACATTCCAAATTCTTTTCTTCCAAACAGACTAGCAAACATTTTATTGTTCTTTATTCACCTAAATCTCATTACTCTGCAGATATTTAAGACCCTTAAGGACTATATGCAAAGCAGATTAGAATCCAGACTGCAAGCCCCGTCTCTGCTTCTACATAAATACCAAAGATATTAAGTCCCCAAGAAAGTTCTGAACTATGCTTCTATTTCTTTGACTTTGCAAGCTGCACTAATGCCAGAGATGCAAAAGGGAGAAGTGAGCCAAGAGCCAGTGCTTGTGAAGCTCTAAGTTGAAGTGCAATCCTCAGCACTGCCATTCTACAGGAAGCTGACACTGGCCAACAGCTCAGTCTGCAAAGCTGGAGCATGAATGAGAGCCTTGTAACACCACCTTTCTTTCTTTTTTTTTGTAATCTGCCAGGCAGAGCCAGAACAAACAAGTTACATGTGCAGCTACTTCACTGTTGAGGGCTGTAAGCCCTGCCTGCAGCTTCTGCAGGTATAATACCTCCTAAACATGTTTTTGTAATAATGTTAAAAAGAAACCCTCCTCTGGATTTCCTAAGTTCATAAGCAGCAGCACTCCTACCAGGCCTCCTAGCTGTTGTCCTTTTCTCCCCTGTGATTGTGTCACTTTTACAAAACTACCCCATTAGCTAGCAGAACCTGTTGAAAGCCTCTAGTGTTTCAGCTGAATGGGACCTGGACAGGGCCAGGAGCCTGAGGCAGATCAAGGTGCTGCTGTGGCACTCCCTCTTCATTGTGCTTGTGGAAAGGGTGCAGAAAAGGGTGGGACTGTAAATACTATTTATCTGCACAGATTTCAGATCAGATGGATCAAAACAGTAGAAGTTTCCCTTCCCCAAGTGGAAGAGAACTACAATGCTTATTGCTAGCATACACGTTACAGTAAAAGACCAGTCCTCTGGAAAGACCAAACATATAAATGAACTAATCAAGTCAGGGCAATTCAGACAGATGCTATAGATTGGCCATCTACTCTACTACGCCAGGAAAATGCTGGCATCTCAAACAACATACAGTGGACAAATCCCCAGCATAAAGAGCCAGATCAGGAAGAAAACAGTGAAGAAATATATCCAAGTTCCACCTATAACCCAGGAAACAATGCACTGACTCTCATTATCATTATTAACTACTAGGCTAAATGTTACAAGAAATATTAGGAATTTACTTCAGAGTACAAATATGAAAAATTTGGCTGAACTCTAACTCCTCTAGGAAGGGGATTCAAATAGAGAATAATGGAACCTGGACCATGGGGAGTCACACTAAGAGCCTAGACTTATATGACACTAAGCCTGGAGAGAATTCAGTGTTCAAGCTGTAGCTCAACCTTTATTTGCACTCATTTAAAATCTACACATTCACAATATGAGCCCATCCATGCGTTCACAAGGATAAGCGAGTAAACACAGAAGTGCACAGTCCAAGAGAACCATGCAACTTACAAGGGTGGTGTGTGGTCATCTCACTTTCTACTGCTGGCCATAGTGTACCTACTAACTTCAACCATCAGTTCCTTACATTAAGATCATCTGCACTATGAAACAGTGAGGTTTAACAACAACCTGTGCAGGTGAATCCAAGCACCATCACAATTAGGAGTGACCTAGCGCTTTCACCCAAGCACAAATGTAGCCCAGAGCATGTGGGCTTTAACCTGGTTATAACAGCCTCAGAAGACTGGTGTGATTAGAGTCCTTAGTGACACAATTTGGAGAAGAAAATTAAAATTTGGGGACAAGCAGTTAGTGACTGCCTAAAACAGACAAGTATTCAAGGACGCATAGCAGGAAGAAGAATGGAAAGAACGAAAAAGGCATAGCTAAAAGGGAGGACGGGCATGGGGAATCAAATCAGGCAATAAAATCAACAGTAAACAGAAAACCGGGAAGATCTATTTCTATTACAAAGATGTCATAGACAGGAGCCCTCAGGGCAGGGCTACACACGTCTGGGGGCTGCCCTGGCAGAGCCGCAGGGGCTCTCGGCAGAAGCACAACATCTGCAAGAATCGCAGCTTTTCGTAAGTAGCTGAACCAAGCAGACAGCAGAGTTTGTGACTGTCACACAGAGACAGGGAGCACTGTCCTGCTTCTCCCAGCCAAGAACACTTGCTATCACCGGTGGGGCTAATCGGCTGCAAGTGACAGAAGATGGGGATACATCAGGCCCCCTGAGCAATGAAGCAGTGAGAGGCAAATACCACCCAGGTGTCTCAGGGAAAGGCACTGCCAGGACAAGCAGAGGCCTGCGAGTGCCATGCCACAAGACATGGTGGCCACAGCAGCACCTCTGCTGGCACTAGACAGGGACAAAGGCAGCGAGCAGCACTGCCACAGGCAGGCCCTGAGGGTGTGAGATGAACGCAGACCCGGCCCACTGCGAGACGCTGGCCCGGCTCAGCTCGCTCAGGGGCGGGGGTACCACGGCCACGGTCGAGCCCGGCCTGCGCTCCTGCCCCGCACTCACCGGCGCCTCCCCGAGCCCGTGCGCGGGCGGCGCGGGGCAGCCGCGGAAGGCGAAGTCCTCGAGCTCGCGGAGGAGGCGCTGCTGCTCGGCGGGGCCCGCCCGCGCTACCTGGCGCAGGCGGAACTGCACCTGCGCGAAGTGCG
>NW_017728944.1:5508048-5525998 GCF_001723895.1 Crocodylus porosus | reverse complement strand
GCCCGAAACACCGAATCCAAAACAAAATGGAAAGCTCCGAAATGTCTCGGAAACTAAATGAAATCTTCTGAAACATTTCAGATGTTTTGGAAGTCGGCTTGCAGGGAAACGGAAACTCAGAAGAGGGAGGGGGAAGAGAGGTGGGGGAAGGACTGCTCTGACATTGACATCTGTAGCTTTGCTTTCAAGATTTCGGGGTGCAGTTTCTCTGACCCCCCTGCACCTATCTTCTTGACATTTGGCAGGCTTCATGCCCTCAGAAGGGGCTACCATTCCTGCAAGTTTCACCCACAGCAGGTCAGAAATTACAAAATTATAGGCTGTTTCAACTTTCCCCATTATAGCCTGTGGGTGAAACGTCGCAACAGCTACAAAACGGTGAAACATTTCGACTTGCCTCATTTTGTTTCGAGGCTGTTTCGACCATATCTGTTCCATTTTGATTTTGCTGTTTCGACTTTGAAACAAGTCGAAACAGCCTTGAAACACAACTCACAGCGAAATTTTGCACAGCCCTACTTTACAATCCCATTTGTCTTCTGCATATCACCACCAATCCAATGGCCAGGCTAGGAGTATCCTGAAGCAATACCTCTGTTGCTACAACAGTTACTACCAGGATAACTGGTCCTCCTTATGCCATCTGGTGGAGCTCATTTACTACAACACTGACCATTTCTACTGGCTGGAGTCTATTTGCAAATTATGGTTTCTACCCTCAGCTCCACATCTTATCTACACTTGATGTCTCCCAACCCTGCAATCTCTGAATGGGCACAACACAATTGTTGGATACAGGAGGATTTAGAGAAACAAGTAACCCAAGCCAAAGAAATCTATATGCAATTTGCTGAAGCTATATATAAAAAATTCCCGTCTGCATAGAGCCCAACCACTGCCATCTCCTGTCCTTATTTGGAGAATGAGGAATATATGGTTCAGGAAATTTTGGGATCCAAAATTCAAGCATGGCTGGCTATGGTTCTTGGTGGATTGGGAAGAGTACCATCTAGAACAGTGGTTCTCAACCTTTTTTGTACCAGGACCCATTTGTAAACGTTGATGGCCAGTCCATTTTTAAAGTTTGCTTGTGGCCCTTTCATATATTCTTGAGACCCACTTTTGAGTCACGACCTGAGGGGTTGAGAAACAGTGGTTTAGAAGATCACATCTGGGAGCTATTAGAGAACATACACCCCAGCGCTACTCCAGGCTTTTCATAAGTAGTACCCAGGAAAACTGTGGTCAGGCCACCTGAAAGTCAGGCATGAGGGGGTGGGGAAGGGAGATGCTAGGATCTGGTTCTGAACCCCCAGTCCCAGCTCAGTCCTCCACCAGGCCACAACTCATGAAAGAAGGCAGACTGGCAAGAAAAGGGGCCCCACAAGCACAGGGCCCTTCCACCACTGGCCCCAGATTGGCTTGGGGCTCCTGGCCCCGGATTGGATGCTCCTGCCTATGTAAGGCTTCCTGTTTCCTGGGAAAGCTGTCTGAACAGGAAGTCTCCTGCTGCCCTTGGGCCATCCCTTGCCTCTGTGCCCTGCTTCTAGATCTGACCACCTACTGCTGACCCTGCTCAGACTCCGACCTCTGCCTCTGCCTCTGCCTCATGTCTGGGATTGTTGGAACTTGTCTTGCTCCCTGATCTTGCTCTGCCTGGCGTTTTGGCCCCAGCATGAATTCTGAACCTCTGGCTTTGACCTCGGCTACCCCTCAGACCTCGGGCTAACAGCATGTGCAAATCACCAATTGGACCACCTACACGGCAGTGCGTGACACTGCTCCTCAAAAATCCTGCTACAAAATTCTTTTTCATTTGCATTCATCCTTTGTGAATGTGGCCTCTGTCCATGGGCCAGAAGGCTTATAATAAGACACAAGAGGCAGAACTCAGAGAAAAAACATTAGTCAGGGACTCAAAAGATCCAGGTTCAGACTGCATTATAGACTTCTTTTGTGTCCTTGAGCAAGTCTCTTAAGGCTAGAACCTCCAAAATAGCTATGCGAGTAATTGATTGCAGGGGGAGCTAGGGATCTAACTACCTTTGAGGATCTGAGCCTAAAGGCACCATATGCTAGCAAGTTCTGTCAAGCCAACCATGTTGGATCGTGGGATGATGTATTTTCATAAGAGAGCTTCAAACTACCAGATGTTCTAGAGAAGCCACCAAACACAGCTTATCACATAGCTTTCAAGTACCATATGCCAGAACAGCCCTAGCTAGAAAAAAATCCACCCTACATTCCAATTGAATGTTAATGGTGTTCCACGTGAGTCCACAGTTGTGTCATACTGGGGCTGTATCATCCCAGTTCTGGCTGCCAGTATTACAGCACCATTACCATAGTGAAACTGGCAAAATCCTTCATGTAGGTACTGCAGCTGATGCAGCAGGAATCTTTCTGGACAGTATAAAAGCATTTACACCCACAGGTTTTTGATGGCGCAGCTACAAGAGCAAAGTTTTCCAGTGCATATAAGGCCTTAGTCTTTCCACTGCCTCTCCCTACACCCATCTCCAGCACCTCACCTAAATTCAGTGCCCTATCAGGACAGGTCACTAGCATTGAATGCAAGGCAAATAGTAGATGAATGAGAGGTCAAAGCAATAAAAGTGCAAATACAAGACCAGTTGCACATTCAAGGTAGATCACCAGCTGCCTTTCAGCCAGTACCCACAGCTTTACAACAGGCTTGAGTCTGAAAGAAGGAAGAGGAAGGGACTGCAATTACCCCATGCTTAGCAGCACCAGGAAGATGTGGAGCATATGTTCAAAATACCCACATGAAAGCCATCTCATGGAATACTGAAATGCGGAGGACTTTCTTGCTTTCAGAATTTTGCATCACAGACTAACAGTTAAGCAAGCTCAAATGGTTAGATATCACCAGCATCCTAATTCTGATGACTTCATAGTTGCCCTGTCTCAGGATCTGGAATTCTGTGGTATCATGTTTGCTTCCTCCCAAGTTACCCATCACCTTCACATCTTCCACCAATTCTTCCCTATTGGTCAGGACAAGATCCAAGATAGATGAGCTAGTTGTAATCTCAACCTGCTGGAACAGAAAGTTATCCTCCACACAAATTAGGAACTAGTTTTACATTTTAGATGAGTTGCAATACTAAAGTTTTGACTTTTTAGAGTTATCAGGGGCCCTTTTGCACTGCATTGAAAGGGGAGGGAGGGTTTCTCTATAGCCCTAGTTGGGCTCCCTGTTCACCTGAAGCTCCAACCATCATTGGCTCAGCTTTTATTTTGCTGAAGACACTTTTTAGCATTAGGTCTAATGCCTTGCAGCCACAGCTACCAAAGGAGCCCAGGTCCCATGTCTGGGAGTATTAACCAAAGCACCAAGAGAAGGTCTGCAGTTTTCTGATATGTGTATCATGCAGAGTACAGGCTACATGGGAGCCAAAGAATAGAGCAGCATGGGTATGGAATGAACAAATGCCAAATTCATGCTGTTCAAACCTTCAGTATTGACTTTCGGCATCTTTCCATGTAAACAGTTCTAGACAGATAAGCAGCTCCCAATATTTACATAGATTAAATTTTTTCTGCTTTATGCCTCAGGCGAGAAGTTCCCATCAAGTTTGGCTTGCTTATTGCAGTTTCTTATGTAAGACCCTTGACTTGCACTTACCTTCAGGAAGGTTTATGATTACCTTTAGAAATCAGGCCTTACAGAGGTGGTTAGCCATGTTAGTCTGAAGTCATGCAGAAGGTAGAGCAGGATGGCAGCACGTTAGAGCACTGGTTCAGAGAGGCTGCTTTTGTGGGCTACTACCTATAACGGGTCAGCAACCCTTGGCACATGCCCCAGAGCATGGCACATGAGGCCATTTTGCTCAGCATGCCACAGCCGGTCCAGGCTCTGGGAAGACCTGCTGGCCATGGAGCCTGGGCTGCTTGCAGCAGGTGGCCAGGAGGCTGCAAGCAGCCTGGGCTCTGTGGCAGGCAACAACTGTCCAGAGCCTGGGCTGGCTGTGGCAAGCAGCCAGGAGGCTGCAAACACTGCACCAGGCTCCGGAGCCCTAGCTGGACTCTGTGGCAGCGACAGCTGCACACACACCTCTAGGTGGACAGTGTGGGAGGGGCCAGGGTTGTGCTGCCCCTGGCCCTTTCCCAGCTGTGCGTTCTGATGTGTGCCTTGACGGAGCCCAGTCAGGGCTTGGGAACCCAATGTAGCTTGTTGCAGCCTTCCAGCTGCCACAGTTGGCCCAGCTCTGGGCAGCTACAGCAGGTGGCGGGCAAACTGCAAACAGCTGCACCAGTGTCTGGAGCACCAGCTCTGTGGGAGCAGCAGGTGCACGCACGCCTCAGGCTGCACAGCAGGGAAAGGGCATGGGGCAGCACATCCCCAGCCCCTGCCCTGCTATCTGCCTGGAGGCGCTCATGCACCCACTGCCAGTAGGGCTGTGTGAAATGACTATGCTTCGTTTCAGTTTTGACCGTTTCAGAGTAAAGCGATTCATTTTGGTGTTTTGGAACACTGTTCCGTTTCGCTTCTCTGCAACTCTCCGATTGCTCCAGCCGGCTCCCGGGCCACCCCCTCTGTCCCCGCACTCCCAATCAGCACCATGCTTGTTCTCCCGTGCCCAGGCTCTTTCCCTGTCCTCATCCAGGGCTCTCTCCCCCTTTCTTCCTCTGGGGTTTCTCTAGCTTCTCAGAGCAACTACTCTGGAAGCACGGCTCTCCCTTTTCCTTTATTGGTTCCTGCTGGTGCGTGGTTCATATCGTCACCAACTTTCTCTCTTTATCACGCATCCAAGAGCGCTAACACTGAGTGGTGCCCTGCAGCACTCTTGAAAGGCTCTCAAGCCACCCCGGCATGCCACAGGACTCTGGTTGAGAATCACTGGTTTAGAGTCAAGTTTCTAATTGCCCCTGGTTTGGTTTGAAAGAACAGGCTTCATAATTTCTTGCCCTCCCACTGTACTCTGTAGGTTCCAAGTATTTTATACACAGTAATTAAAAGATAAAAAATGGAACTTACAGAATCGAGCCATCAAAAGTAAAAAATACACCAGGTGGAGAGTAGAGCACAGAGCCTCTCTCTGTCATCTGTGATGCATTAAAGGAAACTTCCACCTAATCATTTTGTTTTTGGTAACAGGTTGCTGTGTATCAGTGATAAATCACCTTCTATTTACTTCTGCATTTGAAATCAGGAGGGTGACAGGAGTACGCAAGACAAATACAGCTCCCATTGCCCATGAGTCACTGTGCTTCCTTCGTAGGTAGAATTAATCAGGACTCCAGGTTAAAGGATGAAAATGGGACTCAAGGAAAGAGTTTTCATTTTAAAGTTCAGCTTCATTAAGACTCAGATCACAGCCAGCTGTCTTTTGGAAATGGCAATGGGAGATTTTGCTGTACGAGTTTTTCTTGAGCAAAGCTTTACAGAAGCAGCAAACCTGCTCCCCTTGGTAATTTTAATTTATATGGTAATGGATGAAGATGTCCCAGTGGGAGCAGATGTCACAGATGATGAAGGAAAAAAACATCATTTAGACCTGCAGGTTCACCAGCTTGCATACTGTTCTCAGACTTACTGTGGAAATACTGAGAGAAAGTAAATGTCCTAGCCAGGAGGAGAATGAATATGAATTGGTGCATGATCTGTTTATAAATGATCACCATAGCACCCTTCAAATACAAATGTATACACCTTTGCAACAGAGGAGGTCCATAAGATAGGAATCAAGCACAGAACTGAAGTGATTTGCTTAAGACTGAACAGCCAGACAGTGAGGAGCCAGAAACAGAACCATGGGCAATATTCTCAGCTTGGACACCCATACCTAGGGGTCTCATTTTCCAAGGTGCTAAGCACCCTCAGCTTCCCCAGACTCAGTAGGAGTTGGAGTCTTTATCTGTCTCTGAAAGTCCAACCAGCTGCCTAGACAACTACATTTAGTAATCCAATCCAAGTCGGAAGCATGCCGGAAATCAGCTGGAGTCATGAATTCCTGTCTCCTGCTCTACCCACAAAGCCATGTTGACTTTACAAAAATGCATAGTGGAACAATAAAAGCACACCAGATTGTGACCCAAAGCACCCTATCTAAGAGAGGGGTCAGAACCATCCGTCACAAAGAGCACAGGCTGTCCACCCCCCCAAGAACTGGCACTATGCTCAATCAGTAGGAACAGAGCCACTTAGCAGGCATCCTAGTGGTCCCCCTGTGGCTTATATGCTACATATGCAGAAAGACTTAGCATTGTTGTGGTTTCCATCAGGGCCAATTTCCACATATAAGGTGGGACAGGTACTTGGGTTAAGACACTGTAATACAGAGGCAGACAATAACAGCAACATTGTATCTGGGTGATGCTAAGCTAGCAGGGAGGGGACTGTGGCTGCTTCGTCCTGCCAGCAGAAGCCCTGTGGCCACATCTGCCTCCACTCCTAGGCATCAGGACCCAGATCCTCACTGGTGTTTAGGTACCAAAGTCCTGTTTAAATCAAGGAGAGTGAGACATCTACAAACCTTGGACCAGAGTTGCTACCTCACTTGAGCAAATCACTAGTCAGTTTGTCCAGTGCCCAACCTCAGAGTGGTAAACACCCAAGGCTCTAGCGGAAGCCAGCACTTGAGGAGAGTAATGTGAGTTAGATTCTGTGTCCCTGTTACCTATGCTATTGTTAATCACTATGGATATCCTGTGCTACAGTCACTCAATCACTTGTGCCTCAGTTGTCTCTCTGAGGTGAGCAAACAAGCAGATCCCTATTCCCTAGACTCTAAAACAAGAAGAAAAAGGGGCATACACTAGCAGTACAATCATGTCAGTAGTCTCCTTCCACGGCATTTGTTTTTCCACTATCAACTGTATGTATCCCAGTCACGGCCATGGTCAGGAGATCATTATGTGAAGGCTTTTAGATCCTTTAGGGTTTCCTTATATGAGTCAAACATCCAAAAGCAGGGATTAAGTATGATTAGTGCAGAGGACTCCACCTTGCCTCAAGTTACACTTCTGCTGTCTCCATCTGCTGAACTTGTGTCAGCATGTTTTCTTTACAGTGTGCTATACTGTAGATGTGCTTGGCAGGGCCCTACAATGACTCTGTCATGTCCTGCGTCACTTTGTGTAAAACAAATTATAGTCCTGTAGCTGTGCGCCATGGCTTTTTGTATCAAAGTAATTGATGACTCAGAAATTACTTGTATTTGCCCATCTATTTGTAGACAATATGAATCTCGGACATATACAAAGGTTCATGCTGTGGTCACACAGAAACAAACTTTGGGGCCTTCTGCTTAGCCACACTTCTGCGGCTTGGCCTGGGCCCCTTGAAAATGGCTAAGGCTAGCAACAATCAGCAGGGCCCTAAAATGTCTCTGCAACATCCTGCTTCTCTCTGTGTCAAATAATTATTCTCCTGTAGCTTTGGGCCATAGCTATTTGATATCAAAGTAATTCATGGATCAGAAATCACTTGTGTTTGCCCATTAATTTGTAAACAGTATGGATCTGGGACAGCCAATAATTCTGGACCAACTACTGCTTGTATGCAAGCCTCTCCTATTAGCAATCAATCAGTCTCTGTTAAAAGCGCACTGCAGACCTACAGTTAGTATATGCCCATTGTTTTAAAAAGGTAGACTGCACTCATTACAAATAGAAATATTTCTACAAGAAAGGAAGACAGGGAAAAATATGTTCACAAGCACCCTTGCCAGTTTTGCAGCAAGCAAGCAATTAGTTTCTCACAGACAAGGCCTCTGCACTTTCCATGCACCACCTTGACACAGGGCAGGGAGGTGGCTGCCATGCAGATCTGTCCTGCTGTTCTGCCAAAGATCACGTCAGAGGAGTCTGTCCAATACTTGCTGGAACTGGCTTTCTACAGTGTGCAAGTCTAGTCATGGTCATTTAGCGTGATGGGGACATAAGCTTATGTAGCCCACTGGGTTAAGATCTACAGCAACATCTCTTGCTTTCTTGAATGCCTGTTAATACTGCCTGCATATGTATTCTGTGTTTCCCTGTCTGGGGATATGGAGAATACAGCAGTTCAATGAGGAATGAACCTGACACCAGAACCCCCACTTGGCATCTGGATTTTTAGTCCAGGCACAGCCTGTACATGACTTCAACCAAGAGTCAAACCATGGGCTCCATAGGCAACAACTCTGTCAGGTAAGCCACAAGTGAAATGTCCATAAACCACACTTGTAGAGGCCATCCTAATTTCCAGGTTTTCTTCTCATTCAGGATTTCTTGGTCACATGTGTTCATCACAAACTCACGTCAGCATGCCTAGTCTCCTCTACACACATCAGCATGCACATGGGGCCTTCTGCAGTCTCAGTCATAATATAGTGTGCTCCTGAAATTAAACAAACCAAACTGGGAAGCCTGGAATGGAGGGGTGAAGGGGAGCATCTCCTTGTGAACACAGCAACTTATCACAGGAACTCATCAGTGATGAGGAGAGACTGCGCACAGGTGACAAGAATGGGACAGCATGGGTAGCCAGTTTGTAAATGGGATGCACTTGGAGTTCTGAAGTTGTTTCTTTAGCAAATGTCCTGCAGAGATCCAGGCCTTGCAAAATCATGTCAAATTTAAATTCATCTATCCATTAGTGCGATGGTGGAGCTTGTAGGGGCTCCTTTTCTCAGCAGTGGTCACTATTCTGAGCTGAGGAGAAGCTGTTTTGCCTCTGGAACCTGTTAGGAGCCTTAATTTGGCCACAGTAGGGTATTAGAGGGGATGTCCAACTGAATGACACGGCAAATATCTGGACACATTTTTGCCATTGTCTACCATCATGATACTGATATTTGCCCTTTTGTAGCTTAGGGGCCCTTTCCAGCGATTATTGCCATAATTTTGGCAGGCAAATCACAGAATGAAAAGTAGGTCTGGAAGGGACCTTCAGAGGTCATCTAATCCAATCCCTTGCCAGAGGCAGAATCATCCCTAACCAGACTATTGTATATAAATCCATTGTCTAACTTACCAGTAAAACTATAGCGTCAACCCTGACATCACCACAAGGCATAACACCTTCACTTGTCACAAGTACGGTATGGTGACAACAGTGGCCAATGTCCTACTGCTGCAAGGGTTGTTAAAATATACTCGAAAGATCCAAGGAAGAGGGCCATCCCCCTGCTACAGAGGAAGGCAAAAACTCCCACACTCTGTACCTGTCTAACCATGGGGTAAAATTTCTTCCTGACTCCAAATACATTGATTGGTCTCATCCTGAGCAGAGGGGCAAGATCTTCTAGCCAGAAACCTCTATATTTAAGTTTCAGCAGGAGCATTGGCTTACGTCAGTCAAAATTACCAGTCTCGGATGCAGCCAACACCCAGTGCTTCCCTGGACTGTGAAAAAGCATCCCTCTGACAAGTGTAGCAACACAAGGGGAAAAAAATTCCTTCCTGGCCCCATGTGACAACCAGTAAAGCCCAGAAACATGGGTAATAGTCACAGTAGAAAACAGGCATACCTACTCCTAAATCAGGTCGAGCAAAATATGGCCCATTGGCTGGATCCAGCCCACCAAAGGATTTTTGGCTGGTCCCTTGGCCCTAGCCAGCCCAGGCACAGGGGCAGCTCAGGCCATGGCATGTGCAGCCAGACCCACTGCTCCTGGCCACACAGTGAGACCAGGGAGGCGAGGAGGCCAGACTTGCTTCCCAGCATTCCCACAGTGGTAGCTCCTTCCAGCTGCCACTGACAGTCTCAGCCACCACCCCCAGACCCAGCCCTACTGCTTCCTGGCCTAGGCACCCAGTCCCTCTGCCCCACATCCACTGCAGGTGCAAGTGGGCAGGGTCTCCATGGAGACCAACCTAGGACCCTCACAAGCAGGGCAGATGGGATGGGGCCTGCAGGTGGGTGGGGAGCAGTGTCCAGGAGCGGGATGGGCAGGTGGGGCCAGGGCCATGGCTGGGATCAGGATCGGATTCATGGGGCAGTGACAGCAAGGGTCCACATGCCCCTGCATGGGCGCTGATTCCACAGGCAGGGGCCTGCCGGGAGCGGATTGTGGCTTTGCCCCAGGCCCCGGCTATCATGGTCCTGCAATTCCAGTCCCAGCCTTGGCCTTGGCAATGCCCGGTGCATCCCACTTCTGGATGCCACTCCCTGCCTGCCTGCAGCCTCATCCCATGCGTCTGGCCACGCAGCCTGCCTGCGCAAGGTCCTGCCCAGTCTCCAAGGAGACCCTGGAATCACCGGCTGTGACAGCGCAGGGCTGGGGCCTGGGGCAGGGATGAGATCTGTACTTTTCATCCCCAGTGGCCACCACAGGGGCACGTGGGGAGCAGATTGTGGCTCTGCTCTGAGTCCCAGCCCCATGCTGTCATCACCCAGCAATCCCAGTTCCAGCCCCAGCCCTGCCTGCCCACCCCACTCCTGGATATTTAGGGAGTTTAGATGAGCTGTTGGGGGGCAGGGGGGTGCTGACAACTCACCAAAACTCCCTAAGTGGCCCTCTGGCACAAATAATTGCCCATCCCTGACCAACACTTGTCCAACTTCTTGCACACCTCCAATGATGGAGACTGCACAGCTTCCCTGGGCAGCCTATTCCATAACCTCCCTGCTCTATCCGGGAAGAAATGTTTCCCGATACCCAGTCTACTTTGCTGTAACTTTAAGCCAATGATCTGCACACTCTGCTGTCTGCAGCAATAGGAAATTTTTTCCCTCTTTATAGCAACCCTTCAGATATCTGAAGATTTCTATCATGTCCTTCCTTCAGATATTTAATGATTTCTATCATCTCCTTCCTTCAGATATTTGAAGATTTCTATCATGTTTCTTCTCTTAAGTGCCTGTCCTGCAAGCTGAACATGCCCTTTTTCCTTCAGCCTTTCCTCATGTGACTTGCCTTCCAAGCCCTTTATCATTTTGGTCACCTGCCAAAACAGGGAGCCTAAAACGGCCAAGTAAAGAGCAGAGAGAGACTATCAGATCCTGTGTCTGGCACCTAATGCTTCTTTATTTCTACATGTGTCTCTCTTTCTTCCCACATGCTTTTTCACCGGGGAAAACAGCAAAGTAGGGTGGCTTTGGCGGGCTGTTTGCATTCACACGCTTGGCTCCCTACCTGGAGACGCTTCCTTTACACTGTAGGGGCAGGCAATTATTTTGGACCGAGGGCCGCATACTGAGTTTTGGCAAGCCATCGAGGGCTGCATGACAGGCAGGCAGGGGCAGATAACTATTCATTTTCTACACTTTTTAGGGGCCCCACAGAATGGATTTTGCCTACCCCTCCCTTATAGCGAGCCCAGGGTACAAAACCGACTTAACCAGGGCTGGGATTATCCTCGGAGCAGCGTTGCCATCTACTGCCAAAGTGCCGGCACGGGCTCAGAAGTATCCGTGACGGAAAGCTGGCGGGGGCACTGCCCATCCTCCCGTCCAACGCCCGCTCCCCCTTCTGACCCCGTCCCGGCTCCCGGGGGCGCCATCTCCCCCTTGCCCTCCCTCCCCCTGTGGTGCAGAGCCGCAGGCAAGCAACTTCCTCCGGGGCGCGGGCTTCCCCGGCCCCGCGGGGCGGCTGCCCGGGCCGGCGCTGACGGGCGCTGACAGGTGGGCGGGTGCTGCCCGCGGGGCCCAGAATAGCGGCTGCCCGGCGCCGCCCCGCAGCGAGCCCGGCCATGGCGAGGTGAGTGCAGGCGGCCGCCCCCCGCGCCGGACCTCTCTGCATTGCACTGAGGCACCAGGACCCCCTCCTCCCCCAGCCGGGCCTTCGCCCCCTCCCCGGGCTCCCGGAGCCCCAGCCAGCGCCACTGCCGGCGTGGCCGTCCTGAGGACAGTCCGGAGTGCTGCTACTCTGTCCTTTGTTAATACGAAACCCTGTGCCTTTATGTCCCCTGTTTTTCTCTTCAAGTAGGGTGACCATCATAGAGGACAGTCCGGTTGTTCTCTGGCAACCCAACGACTTGGTGTCCTCTGTTTTTCCTCTTGAAAAAATAGTCTTAATTTCCAGGTTTGACTTGGGTATCTGGCAATGTAAGCAAACATCCTGTATCACTGGAAAATAGAGACAGCCATTTCTAAAACAGGGGGTTTCCCTTCCCCCTGAAACATGTCTGCTACATCCAGAAACACAACTGTACATGTTTTTTGAGCACAAAACTCTCGGAGAGAAAAATAGAGGATGTAAAGGTGTCCGGTTTCATATCGACAGAGGACAGAGTAGCCAACAACAATGTCCCCAGAGATGGCCACTCTGACTTCAGCTTTGCAAGGAGAGTGCCCTGCCTGGCCACTGGCACACCACGCCAGAGCAGCGTCTGGCCCAGCCCCAGCAGGACCCAGGGGAATGGTCACCACCCTTTAGCAAGACTCCACTGTGACGTGTGCCAACTGCCCTGCAGTCATTTGGCCCTGGCTGTGACCCTAGCCCGGGCTCTGGCCCTGCTGAGAAGGCTCAGGAAACTGCCATGGCACCGTGGGAATTTGCTTACTCAAGCATCAGCTCTGGTTATTTACAGCCCTCCTGCCTTCAGGAAACAGCTGGAAAGGTGGAAAGAGAGCTGAAGTTGGGTTTTGGTCAGCTGAAGAGTGTACATAGCAAGGGGCCAATCCTAGAATATTGCAGCCGTCTCTTTTTGGGGCTGGCCTTTGTGATTTAGCAAGGCAGGATAGATTTGCACCTAACAGATTAGCTAAACCAGAGATACAGAAGTTTGTGTAAGTACCAGCTTGCTTCATCGGATGCTATGACAAAGACAGTCCCTCCATAGCCTCTAGTGAAATTAGCTGTTGCTTATGAAAGCTCATGCATTTCTGCTGTAGTTAGTCAGAGAGAGGTAATGAATTTGTTCTGAATCAGTACAAAACCCTGCAAATTAAACTGCGGCCTGGAGCAGCACTGGTAGAGCTCTCTACCCTTCTGCTTAGTGAGAAAGGTGTTTTTCCAGTGTTTTCTTCATAATTCCCACCCCTAGTGGCCTCTGCCTGGCTACCCTAAAACTGTGGTTCTCAACCTTTTTTTGTACCAGGATCCATTTGTAAACATTGATGGCCAATCTTGACCCAGCGCCCCTCATTACCAACCCACTGCTCCCCCCCCAGCCCCCAGTGTGTGGGGTAGGGGAGGGTATGTTTGGGGGATTGGGATCCCAAGCAGCCCCTTGCAGGCTTGAACTCTCCCAGCCCGCAAGGGAAAAGCCACAGTTTCCCAAGTTTTTTTCCTTTAAAGGAGAATCTATTTTTAAAGTTTGTTCACAACCCTTTCATATATACTTGTGGCCCACTTTTGAGTTGCAACCCACAGGTTGAGAAATGCTGCTCTAAAGAACTCTGGTAGGTGTTGCGACTGTACTTCAGTGAGCAGTTATGCTTAGTAAGGGCCACTGCAGCCTTTCAGGACAAGCAGTGTGATAATTTCACTTCCAGAATCATGGGCCCTGTGCTTCCAAGAGCTGCTTTAGATCATGAATCTAGCAGAAGCTCCAGCCACTTCCTTTTACCAGGATAAAACTGTACTTTCTGGTTTTATTTGCCGAATCTGTGCCTGTTTCCTGCATGCCTGGAACACAGTCTCTTTTCCCATCTCTCTCCCTCTCTTTGTTCCTGCCTGGCAATCTGCTGGTCCAGATAGGTGTAATGGAGACCGTTTATCTCTGTTTTGATGACCCTGCTTTATATGCAGCTTATTCCTTTAGGATACAGGGGGCCAAAATGTGTGAAAGAAGGTGTTAACTCTGCCTGTTGGAATTCATCCCTTAATAGTCTTGTGTTTCTCAAGGCAACCTGCCAAAACACTGTGGTATGACCGCCCGCGGTATGTTTTTCTGGAGTTCTGCGTGGAAGACAGCATTGACGTCAAAGTTGACATCCAGGACTATCGGGTGATATTCAGGTGAGCTGCCCACTCTGCTGCAGACCCTGCATCAAGTGCTCAGTGACCAGCCCAAACCCCGAGCCATGCAGGCCAGCATGAAGGATTGATCCCCTTGCAGAGCATTACCATCGTGGCCAACACCTCATGCTGAGGCACTGTGCTTGTGTTTTGGCAGCTGCAAAAATGCAGATGGTGTGGAGTTCTACAATGAAATCAACTTCTATGCCAGAGTGAATTCCAAGGTGAGATCCTGCTCCAGAATCAAGACTCCTACCCTGTATGTGCAGGTCCTTCAGGCCTTGTGCCTTCCAAGACATGGGGTTTATGACAGCCCAAAGTGGGTCTGTTTGGAGTAGGTTGTAGTTTACATCTATTGTTGCAGTTGTGGGTTGTAGTTTGCAAGGCTGTTGCATTCCAGCACTCAGGCAAAGAGGCAATCCCTGACACCCATCCTTCCCAAATTGTTCAGTGCTTGGGGCTTGAGCTGCACACCTGGTGAAGCGTTCCCTTAGTGTTACTACACCGCTAATCTTACTCAGCCTTTCCCAGAATCAATGTTTTGTTGTGGCCTGTGGTCACTGAGGACTCTTTGACCATGTAATGAATCAGAGGACCCCAAAACACTGAGTGGCATGGAGGAAATGATTTGCACTAGCAGGGTTTTGCCAGGAAAGCCCCCAGTCATTCTAGGTTTCTCCCCAGAGGCTAGAGCTCCCATGCTTTGGAAGGGAATTCCTTTCAGAGTTGTACCTCAATTCAAGCATGCACTGCCGGGGAAGGATGAGCCTGCATGTGTCAGACTCCAGTACAAACAAGTGAAGTCTGCACCTGTCAGCTGGGAGCATCGCATCTTGCCAGCCTATACAGAGGCCTGGTGTAATAGATGACATAGCATAAAACCATGCCATGGGTTTTTGGAGCAGACTGGAAGCCAAACATGGCCTGTATGGCCCTAGAATGCTACTGCAGCTGTGCTGTCCCTAGAGATCTAAGGTGAGGTTCAAAAAAGACTCTTGCTCTGCCCCTGACTTGCTGTGCAACCTTGGAAAAGGTACTCCCCTTTCCATGCCTGTTTCTGATTCATAAAATGAGAGCACTGGGAAATAATGGGTTAATGAGACACTGTAGTGATGGTATAGTTGGTATAGTTGTTTGTTGGGAAGGCACAAGTAATAGCTCTGGTTGTATGCAAAGAAGAAGGTGGATTAGTGATGACCTCTGGGGTTTCCCTCACATCCCAGCATACCCCAGAGTTCACATGGCCATTTCAGGCAAGACTCACAGATCTGTTCCCTGGCAGGACTCACAGAATAAGCACTCTGGTCGGTCCATCACCTGCTTCATGAGGAAGTGGAAGGAGAAGGTGGCATGGCCACGCCTCACCAAGGAGAACATCAAGGTGGGTTTGCTCCTTGGCAGATGCATGCCCAAACAGCTGGGTCACTTGTTTCCTCTGGAGTTATGTTCCCCCTGTTATAAGCTCCCCTGTCCCCTGAGTGCTATATTCAGCACAGTGAGCATTGCCAGGGTGGGTAGAAGAGTAACTTCAGCTATTCTGTGGCATGGCATACTAGGATTTCTGCCCCAGTTAGTGCTGGCAAGAGATGCCAGCTCTCTGGCTCCTAGAGACTGAGATTCTGTGACTAATGCAGTTATAACACCAAGAGCCCAAGCATCTCCCACTCTCTGTGCCTGCCTCAGCCCCAAATAAAGACAGTCCCTCACTGTTGATAGAAGAGTTCAGAGTCCTGATTCTCTGGGAAGGGCTCATCTGTTGTATATGTCTACAGTGCTCATCACAATAAGGCTCTGATGCTTGATGACTCTGGCTTCTAGGCATTGCAGCAGTACAGATAACAAGATACAGTACAAGAATAATCATGGTCTCCATGCTGGCACTGCTGAACAGCCCTAGCTTATAGCAATGACTTTTGAGCGCTACTGGTCTGGGCCAAATTGCACAAGTGCCTTTGGCATGGAAAGACTCTATATCCTTCTCTCAAGCCCAGTCCTATGACTTTGGGACAGGTGGAAAGCCAGTGCCCTTGGAAGGCAAAAGCACCCCTCTACCCATTCCTCTGAGCGAAGTAGTTTCCCACCAAGACAAAGCTCTCCATTTCACTGTTGCCGTGTTCATTGCTATGCCACCCTCAAAGATGATACACTTTCTTCTGCTTGCTTGCAGCCAGCCTGGCTATTTGTGGACTTTGATAACTGGAGGGACTGGGAAGGAGATGAGGAGGTGGAGAAAGCCATGGTTGAGGAGTATGCAGAGGTGAGTCTCATATTACCAAGATTGTTTGGACCTGACCAGTAAGGTGCAGCCTCACAAGTGCCACCCAGGACCCAAGGCCTCACTCTGAGCCCCTACTGTCCCTGAAGCCACAGGGTCTGGCTGTGACCCCCCTCACACATGCTCTCAGCTCTGCTCCTTCTCCACCAGGACTTGGGTCCCTGAAGCAAATAAAATTCTCTCCCTCTCCCCACTTTCAGCATTCCCCTTTTGGTGCTCAGTGGCAACCCCCACTCCCTCCCCCCACTTTCAGCAGGATTTTCCCCAGGGCACTAATTGTGGTAATTATCCCACTAGGTGCAGAAAGAGGGGACCCACCCACTCCTACCACTGTCAATGACCCAAGGGTTGAGGAAGCCCCAGAGCTGCTTCTGCCTTGCTCCTACTGGGGGGTGGGGGCTATGGGAAACATCTGTGTGGGGTGCTGGGCTTGGTTAGGGAAAGTGGTGGTCAATGGATTTCCCTATTCCTGCACCTGCTCCCTGCTCAGTAACCATAAAGCCAATTTATCTTTGCCAAGTACTGCACTACCTTGCCTTATAAACTTGCTGCTAGCTAGAGAGGGAAATGAAGAGAGATATCAATGGGGGTATCTGTGGATGACTCAGTATCTCCAGTGGCTGGTTCTAAGCAGAAAAGCACTTCAAAATGTTGTTGCAGGCAGAACTGGAGAGATGAGGCATGGGGCCTTGTCCATAATAAGAAATAGCTTTTAATCAGTAGGTGGTGTTGGCTTTTGGGAAGAGGAGGAACCAGGCAACAAGAGCAGTAGATGTACTGCTCTCTACCAACATCTTTATATAGCCCCATTACAATCTGAGCACTTCATAGATGTTGATGCATGAGTCTCATCTCACTGGGTATGTCTACATATGCTATTAATGTGCTGAAAGCTTACTGTGCAGTAAGCTTTCCCTGAGAGCACCTCTATGTATGTGCCAGCCAGGGCCATGTCAGTACAAGGCTACTCCTGCCCTGCTATGCTCCCATACGGCTGCCAGGGGGAACGCTAGGTTTCCCCAGCTGGCAGGGGATCAGGCCTAGGCTGGTGCGGGGCATGTTGGGGGAGCTACTTATGATTAATTGCTCCCAGGCAGGGATCTACATGCGCAGGGTCTCAGAAGTAGATTTGCCACTCCTGGCAGCAATCTTCTCCTGCCCCTGCTAGCCCTGCAGCAGCCCCCTGCAGCAGCCAGGGGGACCTCTAGGCCCCCCCTGGGTTGTAGCCCAGGGGCTGGCAGAGAGCATAAGGCCAAGAGATAGCTGTCTCCTGGCAGGGGCTGGGACATTGCTCCCTGCCCCCAGGGGTCTGTCTGCTGCTTGCAGCAGGGACAATGTCCCCCTGCCCCAGCAGCATGAAGCTTCTGGCCCCAGCTCCCTGTTCAAGGGCAGGGGACTTGGAAAGAGCTGCAAGGGAGAGGCAGGTCCCAGCCCCCTGCCCCGATCTGCCAGTGCGGCAGCTAGCAGCCCCAGGCTGGGCAGGGATTCCCCATCCAGCTAGGGGCTCCCTGCTAGCTGCCCCACTCAATCAGGGCATGAAGCTGGGACCTGTCCCTGATTTGGACAGTTCCCAGTCCCGCTCCATGATTATGGATTAGCAGGGAGGGGGCTGTAGAGCCTGTTAGCTGCCAAGCTCTGATCCTGGGTGGGGAACAGGCTTCCCAGCCCCAGCCAGCAGGGACCTCTCAGCATTATCTGATCAGGAGCAGGGGCTGGGAGATCTTTATCAGTCAGGCACCAGCAGAGATCATAGAATCATAGAAGTAGGGTCGGAAGGGACCTTGTAGATCTTCAAGTCTGACCCCCTGCCTGGGCAGGA
>NW_017728944.1:5506432-5507788 GCF_001723895.1 Crocodylus porosus | reverse complement strand
TTCCTTGTTATGCCAGGGGGCACTAGGGGAAACAATGTCTCTCCCAAACCCTTCTGGTCCCCCCTAGTGAGTTTATAGACGGTCACCAGGTCCCCCCTCAGCCTTCTCTTGTGAAGGCTGAACAGGTTCAGGTCCTGCAGTCTCTCACTGTAAGGTCTGCCCCGTTGTCCCCAGATCATTGAGTGGCTCTCCTCTGGACCCTCTCAATGTTGTCCACATCCCTCCTTAAGTGGGGTGCACAGAACTGGACACAGTACTCCAGCTGTGGCCTGACCAGTGCTGCATAGAGGGAGAGGATCACCTCCTTGGCCCTGCTAGAGATGCACCTGTAGATACCTGACAAGGTCCAGATAGCCCTGCCAACCGTGACCTCGCATTGTCAGCCCATGTTCATCTTGGAGTCAATAACGACTCCAAGATCCCTTTCTGCCTCCATGCTCTCAAGAAGGGAGTTTCCCATCTTATAAGCGTGCTGCTGGTTAGTATTGCCCAAGTGCAGCACCCTGCACTTGTCAGTATTGAAACGCACCCTGTTTTTGTTAGCCCACCCCTGCAACCTATCCAGGTCTTGCTGCAGTCTCTCCCTCCCTACTAGCGTGCTCACCTCACCCCAAATTTTGGTATCATCAGCAAATTCAAACAGGTTACTTTTCACCCTGTCGTCCAAATAGCTGATAAAGAAATTGAACAGCGCAGGCCCAAGGACCAAGCCCTGGGGGACTCCGCTGCCCACTTCCCCCCAGATCGAATATGACCCATCCACCACCACCCTCTGAGTACGGCCCTTCAGCCAATCTGCAATCTGTCTGACTGCATAGGCATCAATGCCACAGTCACCTAGTTTTTTAATGAGGATGGGGTGGGAGACGGTGTCAAAGGCCTTGCTGAAGTCCAGAAAGACTATATCCATGGCGACACCTGCATCCAGTGCTTTTGTGACCTGATCATAAAAGGCAATCAGGTTGGTCTGATATGACCTACCCCTAATGAAACCATGCTGGTTGCCTTTGAGCATCATCCTTGAAGCTGGCCCATCACAGATGTGCTCCTTGATGATCTTCTCAAAGAGTTTCCCTAAGATTGAGGTAAGACTGATGGGCCTATAGTTACCTGGGTCCTCCCTCCTCCCTTTTTTAAAGATGGGGACCATATTGGCTATCTTCCAATCATCCAGCACCCGGCCCGAACACCACGAGCGCTCGTAAAGCCATGCCAAGGGCCCTGCAATAACCCCTGCTAGCTCCCTCAACAACCTGGGGTGGAGAGTATCTGGACCCGCTGATTTGAACATGTCCAGCCCCTCCAGAAGCTCTCTAACCCGGTCCTCCCCAACCTGAGGTCTGGAGGCGTTCCCCT
>NW_017728944.1:5500677-5504037 GCF_001723895.1 Crocodylus porosus | reverse complement strand
TTGACACCCTGCGCTGGATGGTGAATTCCAGCAAGTGATGATCGCTATCACTCAGGTAGTCAAGGACCTGGAGGCCCCTTACCAGGTCGTCGCCTGTGGCCAGGACCAGGTCCAACAGGGCATTTCTTCTGGTGGGACTGTGCACCTCCTGACTTAAGTGGAGGTCCTGTATCTCCGCCAGGAACCTCCTGGAACGGTCCAACCTGGCAGATGTCCAGGTAATTTAAATCACCCATGACAACTACATCCCTTGCCTTAAGTGCCTCTGCAAGCTGGTCCAAAAATTCCTGGTCCAGCTCCTCCCCTTGGTTGCAGGGTCTGTAGTAGACCCCCACCGTTAAATCCCTCTCCCCACAGCCCCCTTGTATCTTAAGAGGGGTGCTCCAAGTTCATTCCTGTGGTTAGGGCTGCCACCACACCAACCAACGCTGCTTGAGTAGGTATAGGCCACCATGTGCTCCATATCCCAGGAATGGGACCAGAGCTGAAGCCAGAGCCACAACTGAGAGTAAATAGGGTAAACAGGAGTGGGGGTAGTGGCTGGGGGGACCAATTGGTGAGGGGTCACGCATCCAGGGGGAAGGGATGGTGGGGGGTCAAACCATTTGACTCCTTTACTGCCTGCCCCCCTGACAGTTCTTTCCCCACTGTAGCAGTGGGGAGGACAAATTTAAGATGACTTTCCAATAATTATATTCTAGACATGGAAAATTATAACACATTTATCATTTTTCCATGTATGGGGAGGTCATCTTAAATTCGAAGTTGTCTTGGATTCAGGTCAGTGTGGTACTAGATCTATCTTGGGATTCAGGTAAATATGGTATTAACCATGTACTTGCCCATCACAGCAGTGGCAAAGCATTGGCAATGCCCTCGTCTCCCCTGCCTTTTACCTGCGTACATAATAGGACATTGTTGGTGTTTCAAGTATTGTTTCTTGTAGCTGCATGTGAGGGCTTGAAATGATTTTTTGGGTGAATTCCTTTGGTTACCAATTGCCTGTAAACATAGGGAATGGGGACTTGATGGCCCAGGAGACTCCGTGTGTTCCCTTAAGGTATAATTTCATGGGGTCTGGAAGGTACTACCAGGGGAGAGAGACTACATCCCTCTCACCTTCAGCCTGGTTTTTATTCTTTATTCTCATGACCGTTTGTTTCCCATCCAGCTCCTGCAGAAGGTCACACATAAAGGCCCTCCCCCTGCAATGGATGACCTTGATGATGTAAGTACCTCTGAGGCACTATGTTATAGCTGGCAAGAACTCTTTCCTTCTGGCTCTCTCTTTCCTCCCAGTGCCCAAGCCTCCTTTTGAACAGCTCCATCTTAGCCACCCTGTCAGAAGCCTCATCACAGCATAGAGTGAGCAGGCCAAATGTTTATGAGGCTAAAATTTCTCTGACCTCAAACCTGTGTTCTAATGCCAGCAGTGATAAACACATCTGCCAGGACAACCCTTGTTGCCTGGTGCAGTGAACAGGATGGGAACAGACAGTACCTTAACTCCTGCTGCAGGGGCATGGGCAGGCAGGCTTCGTCATGCTTCCTGAGCCTGAGCAGGTGGCAGGTCCACCTAGGGTGGCACCCTGCTAGTGCCAGTGGCCCATGTCAGATGCTACAGAGGAAAGTTAAAACCATCACTTATGCACCTGACCAGACAGGCACTGCTGCTCAGTGGGGCAGGATCGAGGGAAGTCCTTTCTGATCTGGCAGCCATTAGTTTGCACCCTGAAGCAAGTGACTGAAGCCTGTCCTTTACGGCTTCTTTTCGTGCTTCAGGTCCAATGTACATTTGAGGGTCCTGAAAAAATTGGAGAGCTTCAGCATTTCTCACTTGTCTGTCCACGTGCCATATAAATATTCTTTTGTTCCATTCTGTACTAAGGGAAACGTTTGTCTTCCCAAATTCACCACTTGCATTTCTGTCTCTTTTCAGGATGACATTTAAAAAGCACAGATGGCGTTGGTAAGAACTGCCCGGAAAAATCTAGCTAGCCAATGCATTTCTATTACCTGGCAGGATGCATGCATGCAGACCTGCAGCTGGGGAATAGGATCAACATATGTAGCAGCCCTCACTGTGCTGGCAGTGCCCTCTGGGCTGGAACTATGCCCAAACGATAACTGTTTTGGAGGACTTTTGAAATGCCAGCAAGGACTTTCTGCAGCTGTAACTTTCCACAGTGCAAGAGACTACAAAGCTGAAGGAAGGCTAGATAACTGGGATGATCTGGTTGGGGGTAGTCCTGCTGTAAGCAGGGGTTTAAACTAGATGTGACCTCCTGTGGTTCCTTCCAACCCTCATTTTCTCCAATTCTCAGGCCAATACTGGGGTTGTCTTATGACCTGGCTGCTGGCATGGCATCGTTATGAGATGCCCTTGGTGAGCAGAAGCCATGCACACTCATGCTTTTGGCCCAGCAGATCTGGGGCAGCTCACTGGGTCCCTGCAAGTGCTGACAATGCTCCCTCTGTCCCAGCACCTGCCAGGGTCTCTGCTATGGGGCCTGCCCACGTCCCCTGCTGTCATCCTGAGGACCGGGGCGCCCAGCAACCCTGGCTCCTGCCCTCAGCCCCCACACGAGGGCTCACTCGTCCCTTGAGATCCTGAGGGCGGGTGGAGCTGCGCGTCCCCTGACAGCCCTGCTCTTCCCACAGGGCGGTAGCAGCAGCCGCGACTGGTCCGACTGGAGGGAGGCGAGCTGCGACTGGCACTCGCGCCCTTCAGGCTTCGGCTCCTGCTGCAGCGTCACCAAGGGGAGGCTGGAAGAGCCCCGCGGGGCCCTGCACACTCGGCCCAAACCAGCCCGTCTACTCCCGAGGCCACAGCTGCTCGGGCCGGAACCTCCGCCTCCCGGCCCCGCGGCGGCGACGCGAATAAAGGAGTGCTCAACTCGCAGCCGCGTCCATCGTTGTGTTCGAGAAGAGCGGGAGGGGTGCGCCCAGCGGCCGCGCACGCGCAGGCCGAGCGGAAGGAGACGGGTCCCTGCGCGCTTGTGGGGCCGGAACCTCAGGCCCCGCCTACTGGTAGCGTCGCAGTCGCCGCTGGAGAATTGTGACCCTCTTAGCTGCCCGTCCCGTCCCTGGTGGCTGGCGCTAGCGGCGGAGACTGGCAGCTCGTGCCGCCGCCGTTGCCGCCATGGTGTTCCAGTGCCAGCGGGACAGCTGGGCCCGGCAGGTGCGAGCGCGGCCCCCTCCCCCCGCCTGCGCGCGGCCCGGCCCGCCACTGACCACCCCCTACCCGCCTTGCGTTGCAGTTCCGCACCCGGGTGCTGTGGTGCCGCCCCGCCGAGCTGCCGCGGGAGCGCGAGGCGCCGCTGCCCGGCTTCAACGTCGGGCTGCAGGACACCATCCTCT
>NW_017728944.1:5493840-5499930 GCF_001723895.1 Crocodylus porosus | reverse complement strand
TTAGCAAACTTTTGGGTTTAAAAACCCTTTGTCCAGCTGAGGAAGTCTCTGCAGTTGGTGTGTGCTCTTCCTGGGTGGAATGAATAGTAAAGAATGTGAATGATAAATATAGTAAAGGGTAGCAAATGTCCTTCAAATGAGGTTCACAAGTAAGCATAATATTTATGGATTCGGAGCAGAAATGTGTAGTCTGCTTTGAGCTCCTCCAAACTACCTGCCATATTCTGTGGTTCTTGGGGCTGGCTGGGTGAGCTGTGCCTTGTGCGTGTGCTTCTGGGCAGTGAGCAGAGCTCTGCACACGCATATGCTCTTGTGCATTTGCAAAGGCCAAGGAGACTTAACACAAGAAACACACGTTTTAATTGAATGCCTTACCACCTGCATGCAGTACAACTCAGAGCTGTTGCTTGCTTCTTTTCCAGGGCAGCACCTCATCACTGCCATTGCAGATCTGATGTTTGGATTCAAAACCACCTCATGGTGAGCTGGGAATTAATTCCTTTTAACGTCACTCCCAAAGCTTGTTTGTTTCTGTCATTATGCTGAGCCCTAGCCATCCCATTCAGCACAGAGGGCCTGCGATGGGCAGCCAAGCTGAGGACAATCTGTGTAAAGTGAGAGGGAAGGGCTTAGTGCACTGAAACTCAGTTTCTGCATCATTCTCCTGCATGGCACTTGGTGCTGAACAGGAAGCTTCCAGCTTATCTCTGTTATGTTTATGGGCAGGCATGATTGATGTTTGCTGTCCCTGCAGGGAGCTGGGCCGTCAGCGAAGTGTCATAGAACTGGACACACCTTCAATGACAAGGGAGCAAGTGGTAGCTCTAGAGGAGAATGTGAATGAGAAGGTACGGGCCCATATTCCTGTGACAGTGAAGGAGTTCTCTGATGGTGACCCAGAGGTGGAAATGGTGAGTGGCACTGGAGGCTGGTAGCTGAAATCTAGTCCAGAGCTGCGTGGGGCAGAGGCAGTGTCCTGCCTCATCTCTTGTTTGTCCCAGAGAGTTCTCGTTGCTATGCATACCTTTCTCCTTCTCTTGGTAGGTGAGAACCCGTGGTTTGCCAGATGACCACGCAGGGCCAGTGCGAATTGTGAGCATTGAGGATATAGATGACAACATGTGCTGTGGAACTCACGTTTCTAACTTAAGCCAATTGCAGGTAAGAGCTCCCCAGCTTCTGCCTTCACCCAATACACAGAATGCCGGGTACAGAAAGATCAAGGATCTACCTACACATTTTCTGAGTTAGTAGGAGAAGCCTAACTGAGTATCAGAGGGCATAGGGGAACAGCCATGCAACCCCTGTCGAGGCCCCAGTCTTTTGTCTTTTCCATGTAGGACTTGGGTATTCTGTGTGGCAGCAAAAGATCTTCCAAACTGCTGACACCCTAGCTAGCAGGAGGTTTGTTTCCAGTGGACTGGAAAGTCATGGAGTTCTGTGGCATTTTTGTGGTTTGCCATGAATGAGGAATCCTCTACTTGGTTCGTGGAGAAGTAGGTGAAGATAAAAAATTTTAGCGCTGTCTAGGCATTTTTGTGCTTATGGTCCTTTTGAGGAAACAGTTTGAAATAAATAACTCTTGTTTTCTAGTTTGCACAGCTACTTTGTTACTGCTGTGAAATTACTAGATATTAGTAGGGCCCTAAGAACATCATGGGTTTCTTGTCACATTCGTGGCACGTGTTGGGGTAGAATATAATTTTTCACGGAATATTCAGAATACTACCATTGATCTTGGCTATTGGGTCCTGGTAGTTCCGTGAATATTCCTTGAAAAAAGACACTGTACCTGTGCATGTGCAGCAGGCAGGCACACAGCCATAGGCAGCAGAAGGCTGGGGCTAATGAGGCTTAGCCCCCTTGAACGTGTGGCAATGCAGAGGACTGTGGGGCAGCCCAGGTGTGGGCTCTGGGAGGCTGCGGGGGAGGGGCATGCACAAACAGACACAGCCAGGATTGCAGCCAGATGGCATGCAGAGCACTGTCCACCACAGCAGGTAAGTTGGAGAAGGGTTGAGGTGGGGGGGCAAATTGAGGCCCCCACAGGGAGGGATGGAGGAGAGGGAGTAGAGCAGGGGCTGGGCTGAGGGGGGCCCAAAGGTGAGCCCCGAGATGGGTCATGGGATGCCCAGAGCCTGGGCGGCTTGTCCAGGGGCACAGCGGGGGGGTTCTGGTGCTGCACACGCCTCTGGAGAGGTTTGGGGACCATGTGCCTCCCTGGATCTGTGTGGGGCAGAGACGGACTGCCCGCTGTGGGCTGGGCTCTTTGCCCTACTGCCCCTTCCCTGGAAGCTGGCTCCAGGAGATGGCAGTGGCAGGTACATGGTATTACGCCTCTCTGAGGGCAGGGACAGTGGGACACAGAGCCCAGTTCACCTCTACTCCATGCACAGATCTGGGAGGCATGTGCCCCCTGGGCCTCTCCTGAGGTGCATGCAGTGGTGGGAGCCCCCCCACACCCTGGACGAGCTACCCGGGCTCCGGGCATCCCATAACCTGTCCCAGGGCCCCGCTCACCCCTGCCCCACTCCTTCCCTCTCTGGGGTCCTCAATCTGTGCCCACCCACATCCCTCCCCCAGCTTACCTGCTGTGGTAGGCAGTGTTCCGTATGCCTTCTGGTTGCGATCCTGGCTGCATGCAGGCTCCGTGTCTCTCTGTGTGTGCCAGCCCACGCTTGGGCTGCCCTGCATTTGAGGGGGCTAAGCCCATTAGCTCTGGCCTTTCGTTGCCTGTGCTCACACCCCTTAAAAATCACTGTGTGGTCTGAATTTTGCAGTTTTCATTCAGTCTGTGAAATCACAATTTTCTCAGGGCCCTAGATATTAGGCCATACGTGGTTGGTTTAAGCACCACATCCAGGTGCTGGCCCATGGTTTATTAATGTAATTAATCTGCTTCCATTTTTCCCTGTGTTTCTTAAGGGTGATATTAATGGTTCAGGCTTGATGATCGAGTGTAGATGTTCACTTGCATCTTGTTGTGATGTCAGTTGCGTGTCTCTTTAAAACTTCGTAGTACTTCCATGATTAGGATCCTGCTTTTTTCTCTATAAGGTTATTAAACTGCTTGGCACAGAAAAAGGAAAAAAGAACAAAACAAACTTGGTTTTCCTGGTGGGGAATCGAGTACTGAAGTCTGTTGAACGGAGTCATAGCACTGAGAAGACTCTCACTTCACTGCTCAAGTAATAATACCCTTTCCCTTTTCTCTCCCTCTTTCAGCCTTGTTGATCCTTCTCTCACGAAGAGATGGCACACGGCCTTAGAGCAGAGATGGCCCACCTATATGACATGTGTTGCACGGGCAGCTGCTCTGTGTGGCAAGCAAGCCCTCAGTAAAGGGAGTTGCTGGAATGGAGGCAGAGGGGCTCAAGCATCCTGCCCTGTGGGACAGAGTTGGGGTAGGACACTACTGCTGGACGAGGTGTGATTTGTAGCTGTCCAGGCAAAGTTAACTCTTCCCTGGCCTTGCAGCTGCTGTAGGGTTCAGGGCTTTGGATCCTGGGTTGCTATATGAAATTGCAAGTCCTAGAGTAGCTTATACATTTTGGTCTATCCTGTGGCTCCCATCAGTGGAGCTCTTTTTGGACAGTGCATTAACAGCCCCTAAGCTGTGCCTTACTCTTTCAGGAATGGGCCAGAGGAACATGTGGAAGCTGTGAAGAGGCTGCAGAATTCTGTGAAGATGCTTCAGAAGGTACAGCTGAACCCAGTAAAACAGACTGTGGTTACTTTTTCAAGGGCTTGTGCCTTCACAGTGGTGTTCTGAATAATTTTCATTAGTTAGAATTGACTCTTAGACTCTTTCTTAACGAACTGGAGGCTATGAATATTGTGGCCCCTACTGCCTTAGGGCACCCATTTCAAACCTTGTCTACAACACAAGAATGTTCTTTCCTTTCAGAACAACTTGAACCTGCTTAGAGATCTAGCTGTTTTGACAGCCCAGAGCTTCAAAAGCAACCCGAATCGAGGCCAGCTGTTTGTATTACACAGGTAAGGCATTATAGATAGGAATGGGCCTGCTGGGTCAGTGGTGCTCAACCTTTTGGCCCCATGGGCTAAATGAATGACGTAGAGCTTGTCCATGGGTTGGACTGGACTCTGCATCCCAAGATTGGACCCAGGCACCTAGATCCAGACTGCACTGCCCCTGCCTGGCCCTGTGTGCTTAGATCGGGGACTTCGAACCACATGCCCCTGCCCAGCCCTGTGTGCCTCCTCTGCCTGGCCCCACATGATGGGATTGGGGTCTGTGCTGCCCTGTGTGCTGGTTCTAGCATGTGGTGCCGTGGCCTGTAGGACTCCAGATGAGCCAGATGACAACGGGCTGAGGACCAGGTCTGGCCTGCTGGCTGGGTGTTAAGTACCCCTGCCCCACGTTATAAATCCCATTCCCCTGCAGTTGTGGGCATGCATATAATGTGTGGTAACTGCATCCCATTCAAGGCTTTTTACCACAACACCACTGCTACATAAGGGAGAAGATAAAAAAGGTAACCAGACTTTTGGATGAGCTCTGTCTGGGTCTGCTGAAAGGGCTTGTAATATAACAAGACTGTATTGCAGTTGTTTGGATTCTGATGGTTTTGTAGCTGAACAATGCATTTATCTGTCTGATCTCTCTCTGCCCAAAGCATTTCCAGTAAAATTGAAGAGGTCTCTGCTAAACAAGAAGCACTTTAAGAATCATAACTCACACTGGTTGGAAATCCTGAAGGTTTTGCTTCAGACATTACAAGTCTGATGTTGAGAAGCCAAAGCTGTGGCTTTCAGGAGCAGTTCATTCATGCAGAATCTGGGTGTTGGTTCCCTGACAGTCTGAAAGCCACCAGGAGGGAACACACTAAAAATCAGCAAAAGCCATGCCAGGACAGTCGCAGCCACTGATGCTGTCTAGTCAGTTTGGGACTCCTGGGCAGGTTTTCAGTGTTAGTTGGATCCTTTATACCATGGAATCTCCAAAATGCTTTTATTTTCCACAGGAAAGATGGTGACACTGAGTTCATGAACATCATTGCTAATGAGATTGGGATGGATGTGAGTATTCTATGTTGCTGGTACCTCAGCCTGGCCTAGGGCTCCATAGTGTTTGCTACCACATAGGAACCCAACCAGTCCCTGCTACAGATTCGCACAGAAACAGATTTCTTTATCCATTAAAGATGCTGCAGCACAGGCCAGAGCTGATCATGCTTTCCCCGCCCCCCCCCCAGGCTTATGACAACCATGATCTGGTGGACCACCACTTCCTTGCTGGAAGATGGAAACTCATTTTCCATGGTTTCTTTCTGTAGATCTTGCCAGCAGCCAGGTAGAAGTGAACATGGAAATGTTTCAATGGGCTGAAGGCTTTTGTCACCCTTAGAGTTACACAGGGTGTGTCTACATGTTGCTGTATGGTGACGTTGCTACAGCACCATGCTTTATTAGTACTTCCTTTTGGAAGTACTAAAGCACGGCATACTATGGGCTGTTACTGTGCTGTGTGTGCTGTGGATGGGTAGATTTCCCAGCTATGTCACTATAGTGGCGCACTATACTGGGGGAGCATGTAGCTGGTGATCAGGTGTAGACCTGCATGATTGCCACATCGCCATAGCCTGCCATACAGTGATGTGTAGATGTGCCCACGGAGACCCTATAGCCCGTTTGACTTGGATCCCACACTGTCAGTGTTCCCCAACTCCCATAATAAATTTCTGTGCCCCAGAACCAAGTGGGAAGTTGACCTGGAATGAAAAGCACAAAGCTCTTCTACTCCACTAAGGGAATGAGACCCCCCAGAAATCATCTTGCCATCCAATTACAGCAAGACAAAAATGACAGTTACTCGCTTGCACATGTGGGACTTGCCTGCTTGCTGCTCTGGTGTTAGGGTGCTGAAATGTTGTGGAGCAGAATCATTCTGTTGCCCTCTTTTCACAGGAAACCCTGCTGTTCCTGACTGTGGGAGATGAGAAAGAAGCTGGCCTCTTCCTCCTGGCTGGGCCTATCGAAATAGTTGAGAATTTAGGTCCCAGGTAAATTGTTGTGACCTTCATTAAGTTAGAACTGTTGTTAGGAAAAGGAAGCCAAATTCCTGTC
>NW_017728944.1:5491662-5493170 GCF_001723895.1 Crocodylus porosus | reverse complement strand
CTTGCCCACCTCTAAGAAGGTAGAAGCTTCCATATCCTAACACTTATGGCTAACCTCGTATCCTAGATCAGTGGTCTCCAAACTTTTTTGATTGCACACCCCTATCAGTAAAAAAATTTTTGAGCACACACCCCCAATATATATGTTGCAATACACTGAAAGCGAATGAATGAGGGTGCCACTGTCAACCCCTCCATGTTGTGGAACTCCCACTCTTCCCTCAGGATACCTCGTGTGCCGTACGTGACACTTGACTGTCTGACATACGTACCAAGTGAGGGCGCCAGTGTCAATCCGTATATTAAATATTAGTAAAGCTTAATTTCTTTCCTTATTTTTAAGCTAAAAAATAAATATAAATAGAAGTTCTAATATTTTTTTTCCCGCACCCCAATGGATCATCTTGCGTACCCCACTTTGGAGACCACTGTCCTAGATGACTAAGCTGAACTCTGTCCAAGGCCCCCCCCAGCCCCTACTAACATCCACGTTTTTCCTGGTGATCCTTGGGCTTTGCCTTACTTTGGTGGTGATCAATACCATCTGTTGCAGAACAACAGGAGACTAGGAGTATATTCCAGGTTGTTGCAAACGGTCAGAACTCCCCTTTAACCATATGACAGCCTTCTGATGTACTACTTAGAGCAGAGTGCAGAGGGCTGGAGTTTGACACTTGCTAACTGTTAGAGAAAATGAACTGGGTTTTTGTTGCTAAGTCCTGGGAAAGAGAAGCACTAAGGTCTTGGGGTGGGAATAGGTGGGATGCTGGAATCCACTCTCAATGCTTAAGTAAAGAGCAGGTGGAACCAGGGGTTGAGCACAGCCATCCAGATGAGCCAGTTACTTGTTTTGCAGAGACAAACCTGAAGGAATGTGGCTGAAGGAGGTGATTAAAGTCTAGCAAAGAAGAATGATGGACCTATACTGGGTATAGCAAGTTGCTCAGACCCTGTGTTGTGCAGAATGTTCATACTGGTTGCTGTTCTCTAATATTCAGAGGCTGCTGCAGGGCCTGGAGGACTTAATCTGTTTGTGCTGAGGCGAGTGTTGCTGTTAGTTCCATTTTTGTTGCATTTCCTGTCCATGCTGGTTATACATGCTGCTGCTACTGACCTCTGAACTCAGCTGCTCTTTCAGCCAACTGCATACCAACCCAGTTACAAACATGATGCGAGTATTGTCAAACTGGGGCCATAGAGAGTTCCTTATACAGATCAGTGTTATGTAGAAATGTCCTAGAGTATCATGTGCTATATTGACACTCACTGCCCATCCTGGTTTGTGAATTACACAAATCCATTCAACTTGGTGCAGCTACACAAAGCAGAGTGTGACACCCACTGCTGGTTTCATAGTTTCTAGGGTCAGAAGGGACCTGAGCAGATCATCTAGTCCGACCCCCTGCCACGGCAGGAAAGAATACTGGGGTCAAACGACCCCAGCAAGATGCTCATCTAACCTCCTCTTAAACACCCCCAGGGTAAGAGCCTGCACCACTTCTCTTGGAA
>NW_017728944.1:5488382-5489457 GCF_001723895.1 Crocodylus porosus | reverse complement strand
TAGGGGAGGACAGGTCTAGCTCCTGGCAAGAGGAGACTTGCAGCCAGGATGGTGCCAAGCTCTCCATAGTGCTGTACAGCAGGATTGTCCAGCTTCTGAGTGGAAGGAGGCTGTATGCCTCTGGGCAGTAGTGGCCAGGTGGCACAGTTACCAACCCAAGACACTTTAGATTGGCAGTCTGCCAACTTTTTACTGGCATACAAACTGTTATTTGCGTGTGATTTTACTGTCAGTAAAAAAGAATTCTTGGGTTGGCAGCCCTGTGTGACTGCAGCAGTGATTTTTGTATCCTGCTGCCCCTGGCACAGGTTCCCTATTCATCCCATAACCTGATACTCCTGACTGCACCTCTGCACCATGTTGCCCTGACCCCCCCATCTTCCCCAATGCTGCTGGCCCTGCTCCCCCTGTCCCAGCACAGATCCCCCACCTGCTGCCTTTCCCACACCTGGCCCACAGCTCTGTCCTAGCTGCACTGCCCACCTCTCTGTATCTTTGAGCAGCTGTTAAAGGTAAGGGCCAGGCAAAGGGCCCCAGCAGCAGCACATGACTAGGGAGGAAGGGGGGGTCTACCTAGAGGTGGCCAGGTATGTCTGGAGAGCGTTGTTGTAGATGGAGTGGAAGTAGTTAAAGGTTTCTGCTACCAACATACTGAGGGGTGGAAATGTCTGTGAGAGCAGCAGACTGGCTAACAAACCTACCTGGTGTGTCGTCAGTACAGCAAGTCCTTGGGCAAGGTATAGGACCAAGTGCTGTGTGCCTGCAGAATCATCCACAGGATTGCCAAGGCCACAGCTAACATATGATTTCCAGACAGTGTGCTATGAGAGCAGCAAAAGTATGCCATGAAAAAATAGTCTGGATTAGGCCAAGTCAAGCTGGCCTTCATAGCAGAATCAGGCCCATGGACTAGATCCAGTCTGCGAGTCACTGAGTAAATGGTGCTGCCAATTTTAATCTAGAAAAAAGTGTGCCTCAGTTATGAAGTTTGGGAAACACTGATCTAGTGTCTACTGGGAGTAGGCTACTTCCGGCTGTGCCACAAGGCCATTCAGTGCCTGACTTTGATTTATGA
>NW_017728944.1:5483293-5487481 GCF_001723895.1 Crocodylus porosus | reverse complement strand
CGTCTGTTAAATACTGTTGGCTGAATTCAAGGTCTCATCTGTGTGGTTTTCTCCAGTGCTGGCAGGAGGTGATGATGATGACGGGGTGTGGTCCAAGAGTGGCGTGTTAAGGGAGGGCAGTGGTAGGGGAGGGGGGAGTTGATGAGAGTTAGGACTGGGGGTAAGAGTGAGGGGTAAATACTCAGCTGGGTGCTGAGCATTGCTCTGGAGCTGCGGTTGGGGAAGGGAGGTGATGTGGAAGCTCATCTTCATCTCAAGGAGAGGCCAGGTATGCTGGGGCCATAGCACAACTACTGGGTTCCTGTAGGAGGATGGGCTGGGGCATTAGAAAGGCATTAATTGAAGCAGTGACAGTTGCTGCCTGCTTACCCAGCAGAAAAATGGCATGTTTCCCATTCAAGGCTCCCTCCCTGAAGCCAAATGCAGAGGGATTGAGCAGCCCAACCATGATCTATCCAGTCTGAACATGTGGGGCAGGGGCAGGTGGCTCCAATCCAGATGCATGGGTTGCAGGAGAAGCAACCCGGTGTCAGCCCCAATCCCAGTATTGATCCGGACATGTGGGGCAGCAGGGGTGAGGCAGGGTAGCCCCAATCCCAACCTGTGCCAGTGGGGATCAGACCAGATGGACATCATTCCAGGGCTGGATGTTATGCCTCCATGGGCTAGATTTGGCTTGCAGGCTGGAGGCTAAGCACCATGAACTAACCCAACCCTATGTTAAAAATATAGTTTCAATTATATAGAATAAGTTTTCCTTGGCTGAAGCTCACTTCATCCACTTAAAAGCCTACTTTAAAGCCCTGGGCTTTGTAGGGGAAGTAGTAAAACTACTGCGTTTTTCAAAGGGAGTGGCTGAGGCATTCAGCGGGCAATTAAATTATGCAGCAGTCAGTAGCTGCCTGACAGGACAGTGACCTTTAAAAGGTACCCCTCCCAAAACCCAAAGTCTGTTTTGAATACAGCTCCGGAGCCCTTGCCTCATTTTTTTTTTTTTGGGGGGGGGGTGCAAATTTGTCATTGACTGATAGCCTGTTCAATAAACAGCTTCTCCCTGTCCAAGCTGTCTATTCACCAAGGCCCTATTGTGGCAGGGAGCTTGGTGCTCCTTCTACTTTAAGGGAAAGCAGGCTGCAGGTGAAGTAGAAGGAAATCAGGAGAGCTACATGACCCAAAAGGGGCTGGACAGGTAGTCTAGCCCTAGGAGCAAAGAGCTTCTGAGCAGAAGGGCTGCAGCAAGACTTCTGTCTCTTTGTAACATTCAAATACCATGGGTCCTAAGGCCCACCTGGCTAACTAGTAGCCCCTATCGTATGGGGGCTAATGGATAAATCCTAGGACAAAATACTTGGGACAAAGGCAAAAGACAGGACAGGAGTGACTTGAAGATCAAACAGTCAAAACATGTAAGTGCACCTAAGAGGGACACCAAGCAGAGCCCTCTGGACCACACTTGCCAGTCCTCAAAAGCATCCAAGGAGCTGTGGACACCACCCACTGGTGCTCTGTCTGGAAACGTGCATGGACAAGGGAGAGGAAAGTGGCCCTACAGTCTCCAGGCCCCTTCCTGGCCAGAGCCTCCTTCCTACAGGGCCCAGAGGAGGTTGACCAGGAAGTCATGGGACTTGGTGGGACCACAGCAAGACTCCAGCGTGGGATGCAAGCAAAACTAGTGGTTTAGGGATTGAGACTGTAGGGGTGGTGGAAGTCTCAACTAGCCTGAGAGCAGGGCCAGAGCTTGTGGGATAAGGGCCAAGGCTAAGGAGCAGGGCTACAGCTGCAGCCTGCAAGGGGCAGGCACCAGGGTCAGGACCCACAGCCCACAAGGGATGGAGTTGGCTGGAGGTAGTGAGGCCTAAGCCCAGTAAGGGCTGAAAATGAAGGGCTGAGCCCAAGAGAGGTTGAGATGGGCCTCTGTTTGGAGTACTGAGCCTGAGTGGGGCTGAAAGACTCATTAGTGTTGGAAGAAAAGTCCAGGCAGGCATCTAAACCTGGAACCAAGTTGACACTAGGTCTGAGGGCCCATGGATGAGAGAATGACTGGATTAGGCAATGGGGCTTAATACCCAATGATTGGTGATACCTGTGAGGCTTGGGCGTGGCTATAAGGGAAGATGAGGAGGCCATGTAATTCACTGTTAAGGTGATGAACAGTGGCACCTGTGTTCATGAGGATGAGCTTTCACTTGGAGCCTGGGGGTAGCCTCCCTTTTCTGTAAAAGCGTAACAGCATCGTGGTGTGGCATGAAAGTTCAAGAGGGGAGCCCAGAGAAAGCAGAGGTGACTGAGCCCAAGTGGGGGGCTCCTGGGGCAGGATCTTGTTATACCTGTACCTCTCAACAGGCAGAAATTGTATTGAACAACAGACAACAAGGAAAGAAGTCTAATAGAAGTAGACAAATGCCCTGTGAAAAAGCAGGCAGGAAACACTTACAAATCTTTCCAGGGAGTCCATCACTCCCCTGAATGACAGCATGCCATGGGCCCTGCATGCAGTGTATAGCAAGAGCAGGTGGCATGTCCCCAGGTGGTGGCGACTGCCTCTGGAGAGTTGTTTAGGCCACAGGGTCCATCTGCCTGATGGCTGGGGCAGTGGCAACATATAGGGGGTGCATGTGCACCCCATCCAGCCATGCTCCCTGCACAGGTGACAGGCAGGGGGCCAGGCAAGAGCGTGGGTGCCACCCCTGTGAGCACTGGATGTAGTGGTGCCACTTCCAAGAGCACCACAATCACTTTCAGAAGCAGCATGGCCGTTCAAGTCAGCACCGACTGGGGCGGGGGGGAACTTACTATTAGCTGGCGGGGGGCATATTCCTCCTCCCCCACCACTAAGGTGGTACCAGTTGTCCAAGGGCTGGGGGGTACTTACTCCAGCTCCTTATGGGATGGTGAAACCTGATGACAGCTTGTGCCCCCTGGGACCACTGGATGGTCCCTCTTGTGGGCCAAGTTGCTGGGTGATAGAGTACTAAGCATGCTTTCTGCCTACAGGTTCAAGGCAGACATGAGATAATCCATGGACTCCTGCTCAGCCCTTGTTAACTCACTGAGCAATGGACTCAGCAAGGGTCATGTAGTGCTCCTCAACCTCTGCATGGCGCCTGGCAAGCAATATGGCCATGACTGTGGTCAAGTATTAGGAGCAGTATTCTCCCCATCATTCCACTGCGAGGCCATCATATCTTAGCAGTGCTGGGCTGGACTCTGCTGTAGAGGCCAGCACATCCATTTCATGCAGGCATGACATTTCCTCTTCCAGGGTGCTCTGGGCAACAGTCTGTCCACTTCCGTGGCTGCCATCTGGTCTGGCATTGCCACTGCCACAACATGCAGGGTGTCTGTCCTGGAAGTGGAGGAGACTGAAAAAGGAATCTAGTGCTTTAGTCTCCAATTCCCTGGTAGCATGAAGAACCTCCTGTGGATTAATGGGTTACCGCAGGGTTACAGAGTCAGAAAAAGTGGCTGTTCCCCCATGCACCAAACCATTGGCAACACATAGGGGATGCATGCAGGTACACGTGGCAGTGCACCCCGCGGAAAAAAAAGCTGCCAATACTGCCGGCAGTGCCTGCAGACAGTCCGCAATTGCCACTGACATATGTGGGTGGTTGCCAACCACCGGTTGGCACTCGTGTTCCCCGCCCCGCCCCAACAGTGCTGCAGTTGCCTGCAGGTGCTGCCCACTTGCTGCCTCCACGCTCCCACTGCCAACAGTGCTGCTGCCACCTGCAGGAGCTCGCCATGCCCCCTGAGCTTCTGGGGACACGCAGCATTCATGCACCAAACAGCGCACCTCAAAAGCCACCAGGAACAGTGTTCTACTACTCACCATCCCTGGGATCTGTCTTGCCATGGGCTGGGTCTTCTGGTGTACTAGGTCCATGTTGGTCCTAGGTGTACTAGGAGATGGCTGGCTGGGATGCTGAATACTGGGGTATGGCAGGAAGCTCCAGGCCATCATTGTTCAAGTCCACTCCTGATAACATCCATAACAGAGCTCCAGTATGCAGATTCATAGATATTAGGGTTAGAAGGAACCTCAGCAGATCAAGTCTGACCCCCTGCCCTGGGCAGGAAAGAGCACTAGGGTCAGATGCCCCAGCCAGGTGTATGTCAAGCCTCCTCTTAAAAGAGCCCCACCTTCCTTGGAAGCCCATTCCAGATTTTGGCAACCCTTACTGTAAA
>NW_017728944.1:5432467-5480063 GCF_001723895.1 Crocodylus porosus | reverse complement strand
GAGCAGTTCTGCACCTTCGTGCTGCCTCCCAGGCCTTTGATCCTAAATGACCCAAATCAAAAATATTCCCAAAGCCAGAAATCTGGACCAGATAGACAGTGATGGCATCTCTACAATTTAAAGCACTACTATGGCAACTTCAGAGGTATATAGTCACCCCTAGAAAGAATGAAAGCTGCCCCACTATGGGTGTATCTACACATGCTATTAGTTCACAGTAGGCATACTATGCAGCAAAATACTGCACAGTAAACCTTCCCAGGAACACATCTATGCTCCTGCTCTGCTCTGCCCCCTTGCAGCAGCCAAGAGAAGCTCCAGGAGGTGCTAACCTAGGGGCTGGTAAGGGGCATGGGGTTAGTTCTAGTGGGCACAGACCCAAGAGATCTGTCAGCTGCTGCCTTGCTTGGCATGGAGCTGGCTGATCCAGGGAGCAGGCAAGGGCTGGGAATCCAATCCCTGCCTGCTCCCTGGAGCAGTCAGCTCCACACTGCACAGAGCTGCTCTGGGGTGACAAAATAGGGCTGGATTCCCAGCCCTTGCTCACCCACCATAGCTGCCAGCCCTACACCAAGCTGAGACAGGGGTCAGAGAGCTCCCTAGTCCTACCACCAACTGGCTCCCAGCTCCTGCAGGAAGCTAGAGAGCTGAGCAGTGACGAGAGAGAGAGAGAGAGAGAGCGCGAGCTTCCTGTCCCCTGAGGTCTCCTGCTGCCTAGGCACAAATATACTACCTGTATTTATAGGTAGTAGCTAATTACACAGTAAACTAATTTACTTCCAAGTAAATGGTGCACAAGTGTAGATGGTGATGCTTTACTGCACAGTAGGATTAGTCTACTGTGCAGTAAAGCTTCTGGTCTAAATGCACCCCATGACAAGTCAATAGAGGTCACTGTTCAGAAACTGGAAGACAAGTTTGGTGAGAGTGTAACCTGCATGTCAAGACTGAGGGGTTAGAAGAAGCACAGCCAGAATGCCAATCTCCTAGGTTTCTCTGACATCCATTATCAATTGCTGATACAGCACTTGGCACACCAAGTCTGAACTGCCATGAGTTGGTGTAGCTCAGGGGCAGCTGGTGGAAGTATGCAGATTTTCACAGTATCTGTTCTAAGTGTGGATGGTAGTTGAAGTAGGCTGTTTTCATGACATTTAATCCTTGGTTTGCCAAACCAGACAGATACCCAAGTGTCAGAAAAGCAGTGTTGTGCTGCTGTATCCCTGAGACTCTGCTTGGTAAACTGCTCACATCCACTTTGTTTCATAGATTTCTAGGGTCGGAAAGACCATTTAATGGCAAAGAGCCAGAGAAGCAAGAAGTCACCTGCATAATATAGAGAACCCTCCTACTAACTCAGTGAGTAGTGGCAGGCATGCAGGGAAGCCCAAGCCCATAGCAGCAGGAAGGAAGAGCCAGTGCAAACAAGACTGATTGGGCACTCTGGCTTCCCATATCATCACTAGCAGCTGTCATCCAGAAGACAGGAAAACAGCTCAATATCCAGCAGCACTGTGTTGTCTGTGATAAGCAGGGTCAGGGCTATGCACACCATAAGCTCCTCTTGCAAGACTATTGGAAAAAACAAAAGGTCATTTCCCTCTCCCCCCTCCTTCAAACAGAGCAGGGAAGCTTAGATTTACTGCTTCTCCTCAGACAGCTGGGCTATGGCCAGACATTCAAAAAAGTCTGAGCCTAAATTGATTCAATCTTTGTAGGTTAGTCTAACCTGGCTAAGCTGAACCAGTTTGTAAGTGTGCAGGCATTCCCTCTGGACTGAAGAAATGCAGGTACATGTCTGCAGAGGCTCAGGCTAGAAGCCAGGGGGTGTTCTAGCAGTCCTCCCTTCCAGTGCTAAGCTAAAGTGGAGGCCTGACCATGCTCCACAGGATGTTTTGATTAGGGAGGGGTTTCCCCCTTATCCCCCTTTATTGCTCCTGACCAGCAAGGGAGCCAGTAGGGAGTTGCACAGCACTTAGCACACCATCAAAACAAGAAGTCTCTCTCATTAGTTCAATCTCTTCTTAAACAACTTTTTCCAAGGAACAGAAGGACATTACCAGCTGACATGTTGATTAGCTCCAAAAAGCCCCAAGCAGACAGTCCTGTCTGCCTTACACATACACCTCTCAGCTTTAGCTAGCACACCACATGCTGGCTGTGGGACAGCAGAGAGGAATCCCTGCTTGAGCAGAGAGAGAGAGAGGAAGAAAAAAACCAAAACAAAAACACCTACACAGAGGGGTGCAGGATACTGGGGGGGACTGTGTTTCAAGTTAAACTAGGAAGGGGTCTAAGACAGACCTTGCAAGAACTGGTTTGACTGAAATCAGTTAAGTATGATACTACATTTAACCAGGTTTCTCTCAAACCAGTTTCAGCCATTTTCAGACAGGCTTATGTGCACTGAATGTCTGTTCTATTACAGATTTAAGCCAGTTTCTGATCACTTAAACTAGTTCGTATGTATTGTCTGTCCCTAGCTATGTGAGGAAACCTCTAAACAACACAAGTCACTCAAAAGGGGCTCTTCTACTTAGTCAGAAGTACCATTAAACCTCATCCCCAAACTCCCAGCTTCCTCCCAATCCAAAAAGCCAGAATGTTCAGCAGTAAAAAAAGACCTTTTGGCACTGGGGCAAAGCACTGTCCCAACAAGAGCTGTACCCCTTTTCAAGTCACTGTGATAATAGATGCATTAGGAGAGTAGCATATTTGAATAGATAGTTGGTTTGAGCAATTGGTCATACTCATACCAGCAATGGGAAGAAAATAATTCTAGTGAAACTAGGCAGAGGTTTTGCTTTCCCAAACCAGGCTCAGGGCAGAAGCTCATGGCTCAGACGCTTATGGGGTAGTTTAGAAATTAGCTACCCAGCAATTTCTGTACAAAAACAGTGTCCTTTTATTAGTTTGCTTAACCTTGCATGGGGTGGGCGGCACGCGCAGCGGGAAAAAAAAAAAAAAAAACACACACAACGCTGTAGCAAGAGCTCTCTTTTCTGCTTCTTCAGTGGTGAGTTTGTGTCCCTGAATGCGCATACTAACTGGGCTCTGGGGCAATCAAGCTATCTTTTTTTCCCCTCCTTCGCCCCAAGTGGTCTTACAGAATTTTTGGCCTCATACCTGCACTCCTGAGGAGGTGTACAGATTGCTGCAGGCTGGATTATTAGTGCAAACTAGGCACACATTTCACCTTGTGCAGGAGTGCCTGGTGAGGAGCTGCCCTGATGTCCGCTTCAGAAGCAGATCCAGGTTTACAGAAATGGAAACAAATATTTCAATGCCATGTCCCTTAGCCAAGGGCTCAGAAACATATGCCAAACAAGCCTTTTTACAGTGGCAGCAGCCATCATTCATAGATTGAATGTAGGCTGGCACCCGAGTGTGGGACTAGCCCTACCCCTAGTTACAAATGGCTCCTTTCTGAGCAATAAGGTATCCTGTGACAGGAAAAGAAAATGTAGGCAAACAGCAGCAGCAAAGATCATGTGCTTCACAGACCCTGTGCCCAAGCAAGCTTACCTTCAGGTTGCTTCACTCCACAGGTACAAGACTGCCCTAGCGAGGAGTAGGGAGAAAGGTGACCGCCCCCCTCCCCATTGAATAGAGTGATACTAGACAGCCACTGCCACAGCTCAGATCTCTTAGGAAGTAGAAGACCATAAATATTGTGTCTTATGAAGTCAATGTTAAAAATAGATCATACAGTAGTTACAAGCAAAAGGCAAATGCGTGGTGGAATAGAAACAGGATACATGTGCATTAGAAAGGTGAAAGATCTATGGTAGTATACTTGTAGTAGGCTCAGTGACAGAACTGGAGTGGCATGGTGCGAGGACTCCAAGCCAGCACTCCCACTGCAGTTAAATGCTCCGCTTTGCTGTGGCTTACAGGAGCCCTCTATACATGAGCCCCCCACAATTTTTTTCCCCCCCCTTCTTTCTTAAAACCCCCTACCTCTAAGATCCCTTCCAAGAGGAAACTCAACAAATGTGTTTGCTTGAAGCCCAAGTGGATTTCTTCCCACTTGGACAGCCACGTGCACATTGTGGCAGGAGGGAAAAACCAAAACCCAGACTAGAAGCAGTCTGCATCATTTCTGTTAGTGCCACCAAATGGATACCACCCAAGTGTCACAAGTAGACCCACAGGCAGGAAGTCCTGCACATGCAACGCTTTTATGCAAGTTTCTTCTCTTGCATCCTGATAACATGGGACATGCAGAAGGGGATGAGGCTGACAACAGCCAGAGGTACGGCTGCACTCTTGCAGAAAGACAGGCCATAGAACAGCAGCTCCACCTCAGCGGGCAGCTTGAAGGAGTCCAACAGATGCAGGACAATGAGCGCGGCCACAATGCAGCTCAGGCGGAAGGGCAGCTGTTGGCCCTGCTTCCCTTTGCAGCTTTCCATGTACATCTGGGAGTGGAGGGCCAGCCCCAGCCCAAAGAGGATGCCCAGGTTCCGGAGGAGGCCAGCAAATGGGGTGGTGTCAATGTGAACCCACTCCGGCTGGATACACCACCTCTTGGCTTTCTCCAGGGTCCACAGCAGATCGACACCAAGAACCTTCAGCAGCAGATAAAAGCCCAGGGCAAAGCTGAAAAGGAAAAGGGTTGTGCCCAGGTATCTCCGGAGACTGGCATTGTAAATGGAGTGGATGTGTTGGAAAGCTTCAGCCACTGCCATGCCTGCAGAAGGAAATATCAGACATGGAGTACACATTGAGGCAGGGAACCAAGGCCCAGTCTCAGCCTTCCTGCCAACTCCTGGCTGTCAGAGGGGTTGCAGTCATTATGTTGCTAACTGGTCTAGCGTCTGTCTGCTGATTGTGGGGGAGGCAGGAAAGACCTTCCCAGGCCACAGGGAAAAGCCATTTCGAGTCAGCAAAACTGTTCCTCCAGCTGTGCTGTCTTCCCTTACTGGCAGGAACAGGTGCCAGCTCCTTTACCTAGTTACCATGCCCTTATGTGAAACTGCACTACAAGCCATGGCAGAGTGTACTCAACAGCAGGGTTTGGCATCGATTAGGAAAGCAGCAACTGGACCCCAAAGGAAATAAACTCTAGCATCCCTAGCAGAAGCTCCCCCCCCCCCCAAAATCAGACCTCATTTCTACATGGCTGGACTAGCCACATGATAGTGATACTAGCCAGCAGCCATCCTGTGAAGGGGCCCATTGACTTCAGAGAGTGAGCAATTGCAAGCCCCAGAGTGACTCTGCAAATCAATCAGTTTGCAGTCAAAGACTGAGCTGGAGCCCCCAGATGACAGACATGGGGCTTGATGCTCTATAGCAGTTCCAGCATTCACCCTGACAGAACAAGATCTCCACTGTCTGCACCCAGAGAGGGAAGATGCTATGCCCCTGCTGTTGGGGGATGCCCAAGGGAGTAGAAGATCCCCTATCTGGATCAACCGCCCCTGCATTAGGTTGGACTTGGTCAGTTCAGGCTTGCACCCCACCCCAGCAATAGTTTTTGCTTCCTTGCAGGACTATAGCCTGGATTTAGTGCACTCTTGGTCTCATCAGCTTGTGCTGCCTACAAGTCATGGGCTCCTTCAGCAAATGCAGAGGAGACTTACCTGAAATTACTCCTGCAATGACTTGGTGTGGAAAGTGAGCAGCTAGGAAGATCCTGGACAGACACACGCACACTTGTGCCCCCCAGAATGCTGTCCACAGTGCCCATCGCAGGCACCTGCAACAGGGATTGCACAGCACTCAGCAGGGATGGGGTGTGAGGGATGTCAAGTCAAGTCATTTCCCTACCAAGCAAGGTCTGCAGAGCAGCTCAAGAGACAGCTACAGCAGCCAGGCTGTGGAGAGCATCTAAGCCCAGCCCTGTGGCCGTGAGATCAGAACATGCTGCCCATCACTTCATTGCAGAAAGAGGTCAAATCCATTGGTAGAGCCCCTCTTATTCCTCCCAGAGGGAGGCTGCACATGCTACATGCAAGGCACCAAGGCCCAGGCAGACTAGCAGGCAGCAGCCCTGCCAGGGAGGTGTGCTAGATTGGAGTGGGGCACCTCCCCAGCCAAGCAAATAGAATTTTCACTGCATTGATCAGCTGGAGGAGGTTGCACTTCCTGCCTTGCAGCCCTTTTCCTGGCACCCAGGACAAGGCAGAAGCTGGGATCTTACTGTTTCTGGAAGGAGGAGTGAAGGCACTGAAGCCAGGCATGGAGCAGAGCCGTCACCATCACATAACAGATGCCTGCTGAGCCCATAGCATGGCCCGAGGGGCTGCCTGCAGAAGAGAGGATGAAAGAGCCACTGGTGAGTTCCAGGGAAAGAGAACACCCCATTTTGTTTCCCTGTCTGCAGGATCGTCTGACCCACACGTAGAAGCAAGTGATCCAGTTGCTTTTTCCAGCTCAACCCAGCCCACTCATCAGGAGGCCACATGCTGCAGGCTCTCTATACTGGCATTAATAGTTTATAACAGGTTTATGCAAGTTTCCTTCAACAGTCACAGGCTTTGATGATACCTTACTCAGTAGCTGCCACTTGTTTAATGGCTTTTTGCTTTTTCCAGTGGAGGCAACAGAAGTGTTCCAGCTATTAGTCTGGTTAGCCAGACTGCCAGTCCACCCCAGTGAGAGGCTGAATAGGAACCATAGCATGTGGGCAAGGGCAGCCAGGAAGGAGCCATTTATTTCTCCCCATCTCCTCTCTCCTGGAACATGATTTTGACAATCAGTCAACTGTCTGTCCCTGCCCTTATTCCCAAAAGCTCACCAGCTGGCCATTGACCAACCTTAGAAGTAGAAGTCAAGTACAACAACAGTCTGAGGACTTGATCTCCAGAGCTGCCCAGCCAGGCTGTGTCCAAAAGAGAATTCAAGCAATGTAGGCTGCAGCTATTACCAACATGCCCAAGGCCTCAATCTCCAGAGTCCTCCACCAGACCACAGCCATGGGATCTAGGATTGGAGCAGTTTTAGCAGGTTCCATCCACCCTTCTCTCCACCCTGGAGTCATTTGTTTGCCCTGGAGCACATGCCACTTCCCTGCCAAGACTGGCCACTGCTTTAGAGGGTCTCAGGGCAAAGACTACCCCACCTTGCAGTAGTGTATGCATTGCCTTAGATTCACAGATAGGCAAGAATGAGAGGTCCAACTTTCAGAGATGCAAGATATTCTAACCCAATTTACACCCCACTCTGCATGCAGAGTGCCTCTGAAAGCTAGCCTCTTAAACAAGAAAAAAGTCCTAGTCTCATAAATCACCAGCAGGCTCCAGCGATTGTGCCAGAGAAGAAACAGTTTTAATTAGACTAAATCCTGGCAGGTTGATCCTGTATTGCTTTTGATCTGTGGTTATTGGCCAACTGAATTCAAGCCAAGTCCTTATCCACATTGACTAATGAACCCAATTCCACTCTAATCCCACTCCCACTGAACTCATTACAACTACTTATGGAGTTAGAGCTACTTGACACTGGCAAAGCCATCAGCATCTGGAAGAGGTTTGGACCAAGTTGCACAAAGGGTTTGCCAAGCGGGGCTGCTTACCTGGCCCCGTCTCACATGTAAGAAGGTACTGTTGGATCACTGGGGTAGAGGTGTTGCCATAGTAACTAGTCTCATGGACCCACCAGTAGGGTCTCTGCCCAAAGAGAATCCTAAAGTGAAATACAACAGATCAGTCAAGGTCAGCGCTACTTTTGTAGAAATCTGTAGACATCTCATCCCTTTTGCTCCAAATCTTTATTAGCACAAGTATTCAGGCATGGAATGGAAGTGCTGCCAAATGCAGACTTTGTCTTCCTACTCAAGGCCAGCTTGTTATTCAGAAGAGACTTGTTCTTGGGTTAGCAGAAGAAGTTGGTTATCAAGGAGGCAATCTCTGCAGATTGGAAGGCAAATCCCTCACTCTGCTTGGCAACACTTCTCACTTGGGGTGGGGAAAAAGGGGAGAATCTTCCAGCTTAAGCCAGACATTTCAGCTTGCCAAGTACAGGTTTGAGCATCCACGCTTAATATTCTATATACCAGTCTGGCTACCACAGTATAGTTTTGAGTAACCATGGTTTTCCATGGCCATGCATCAGCTCGCCACCTGCCATTTGCCAACCACGGTTTTGTCAAACATGGGAACTTTCAGGAACCTAACCCCAGCAGTTGGCAAGGGAAACCTGTAGCTAGTTTCATTCAGCTGGGAACAAAGTAGGGATGACCCATCTTTAAATACTGCATGGTTGTTCAAGTCCTACCAGGCTTGTCCATACAGTGGTCAAGAGTTAGGGACACAAGCATGAGGGCATCTGCTACCCACCCAAGCTAGCAAGCATTTTGCATTTGTAGTGAACAAAGAGCTTGTGGCAGGGTGGGCTATGCTTCTCCCCAAATTCTCCTGGAAGACTATTAACCACATCTAATTTTTCCTCAGGGTTTATTTACAAGCATGCTTGTATCAGAACTTACTGCCCTCCAGGCATGTTCTCCACCAAGAAGCCATCTCCTGCAGCACCTCCACTGACAGCTTAAGAAGCCCTGGAGAAAAAACTGAACAAGAGGGTCTCCTTCTCCTCCCCTCCCAGCACACAGTTCTTTCCTGCGAACTTCCAGGGCTTGTTCCTCACACTGGCCAGGAGGCTCTATTCTTCCAGGATCTGTTGCAAGAACCAGCCACCTTTCTATGGCTCTTCCCTCTCTGCTGAACTGCAAGTCTTCCCAATTAAGTGTAAAAAAAGGATCAAGGGGTCCTAGGCAATACAGGATCAGCTAGGAGCATAACTGATCTGTGGGGAACCAAGGCCAGTCTTGCCATACAAGAGGCCAGCCAAGTGAGCTCTTCCAGACCAGGGGTCCCAATTGCTAGCAGTCTCTCCCACACCCCAGTATAAATGGACATAGGCAACACAGCAGTGTTAGCTTCTGTTGTTTTGACAGTAACTCCCAGAAAGAAGAAGCCAGTCTGAGTCTCTCATGAGAGAGTCTGAAGTGATGCCATAAGAGCAAGAATGTGATTGAGAGAGTGGGGAAAGATTGCAGCAGTATCCCAGACACATCAGCAAGGCAGTCCCCTACTGCTGTTACATACGTATTGTAATTAGTTATCAATATGGCCTGAAACTACACCTTTATGGGCTACATATGCAGCCCTATTAATACATCCAAGTCATAACAACCAGCACATTTAGCATGCAATATTAATAATTCATATAAGCATATGTATTAGGAAGCAGGTGTACCCTCCCCCCATGTGCTTTTTTCTTTTAATATAGGCACAAACCTGAGCCAGTTTGTGGCAGCAAGATGCACATACTTACCATTTAAAGACCAGGTTGAGCCAGTCCCCAACCACAGCTACCCAGAGCAGCCTGATGCCCACAGGTTCACAGAGGTGAAAGCAAATAGGGAAGAAGATGAAGAAAGTGGTTTTAAGGTCAGCAGCAAAAGAGATAAAGAAGAACCAGTCCTGGGAGCTCTGGTAATTCTTCTGAAGGTAAAGAGTCATTTGAACCCCAAAGCTGTGTAGATGATCCATTCTAGTCTCTTAGAGCATCTGCTTTACCTAGGAAGGGAAATGGCTAGGACTTTGAGAAAAAAGAGCCCAATTACTTTTTGGTTGGTTATATACCATTTGGGCTGCAGCTTGTGTTTGCTCTTCAAAGACCCTCCCCCAATTAGGACATGTTAACACCTGAGCTCCTCAGCAAACATTACTTCATTTGAATTCAACATGATTACCACTCCTTGGAGCTGGGTGCAGACCTCTAGCTCAGCGATTTACAATGAATCAAATCAAATCAATGATTAACCCATTATGACTGCACTGGCTGGTGGCGGTGGAGATGTTCTCTTGTTTTGCAGAGTTTTTTATGTTTTTTCAGGTTCTGATTGGGAAAGGAAGCTAGTAAATGCTTTTGACTTTAGAGCACAGTGGCTCTCTGAGAAGCAGCAGGGAAACAAGAGAGTTAAATGGATCTATCTTCAGTGGACAGGAATCTCAGAGGAATCCATATAAAATTAATCTGAGGCTAAAACCAGACAACAGGTTTAATCTGGGACAATCAGTCCCCCTCACCTTTTGAGTCCTATCAAAAACAGACCCGGACAATCATTTACCAACGCACCTTGAATGGCAATTCACTTGGATTAGTCTGTGTTGTCCTAGGGCAAAGTATTAATTCGGGCTAAAAACAGGTAACCTGGGACAAAGCCTTTTATTCTGGGTTTCTACAGATTTTAAGGGCTGTAGCATTCTGTAGGATAGGGGTGGGCAATTATTTTGGGTGGAGGGCTGCTTACTGAGTTTTGGCAAGCTATCAAGGGCTGCATGATGGGCAGCCAGGGGCAGATAAATATACATTTTCATTCATTTCACGGACCGGATAGAATGGCTTGGTGGGCTGCATTTTGTCCACCCCTGCTGTAGGAGCATCCCAGAATGACATATTTTGTCCCTGGGGGGAATTGGTTGTCTTCTTTTAGCCTAAGTCATTTCAGTGGGGGGAAGATTCCACTTCCAGCACATTTTGATGCTCAGAATATTCCTTGTGATCCATGGTGCATGCTTCTTAAGGTTGGTACCTCTAGGTTTTCTTTGTAAAGATGAGGATTTGCTGCCTTAGGATGAGCCGTGTCGTGTGTCAGGGTTTGTAAGCTTCATCAGGATAAATATTAACTGAATTTTAAGAAATAACCATTATGTGGCAAATATCCATGTCACTGTAGATGTGTTCCCTGCTCTTAAGATTTAGCAATCAAGGCAAACAAAGACAAGCCCTGAAACGCAACTCAGGAAAGGGTGTGTGTGGAGCTTATTCAGAGGGTGAGGGTAGAAAGGATTCCTGGTGGAAGTGGGCTGTATGTAAGGGGGTAGGGATATTTGTAGAGTGGAGGTAGAAGAGGCTTTGCTGATACCAAGGACATGGATAGAATGAAACTCTTTAATGATATTGTAAGAATAAACTCTGCTCAAATTAGTGCTGTAGAGTCATCCCCAGACCAATGCTGTGACTAGGATGATTTTCAGGGCTTCCCACACAGCTTCCTGGTACGTCCTCCTGAAGGCGTCTTGCATGCTCACATTTTCCGTCTTGCCTACCCCAAACCAGGAAACCAGAGCAAAGAATTGAAGCTTTCTGTGCTGGTGCAGCTCCTCTGAAGGGCAGCGTGAGATCTATGAATGATGCTGATTGTTCTACGTAAAAGTTTATCCATATTGGCAGCAAGGTCTCAGCGAGCGCAACAGTGGCTTGCAGACTTGAAAGCTCCAGGAAACCTGCAGCCAGCACAAATAATGTGGCCACATTCCAACTCAGTCTGCTAAAGCCATGCATGTTACTGTGAGGAAAACAGCAAGCAGTATAATCTGAGCTCATCCTGCTGTAGCCATAATCCTAATCGTAAGGCTTTGAAAATAACAAGGAAAGGCTGAAGCAATTCAGTTCCATGTAAACTGCATATACATTTGATCCTTGATTTAAAAGCTGGCTCTGATGACTGTGACCAGAGAGGGGGCTGGGCTGGCTGTAGCATATCTGCTATTCCAAAGGGGCTGGATTATCCAGAGGAGCTCCTTGCCCTCTCTTCCCTGCCTCTCCATGGTGTGTGTTTTATTGCAGTGTTTCTCAACCTTTTAAGTAGCAAGTACATCTTAACTTTTGAAAATGTTAATAACTACCCCAACACACAATCTTCCAGGGGATTTTATATTTACAGATTAATGTGTGCTGTGTGTTGGAAGAAGGGCTGCGTATATAAGGCCGTAATATGAGAGATGTCTGATCTGGTGTGGGTAGGGTTGCCACCTTTTATACCAGGGGTGCACAACTCAAGTATGTACGTGTACTAGAAATGCTGTTGTCCAAAGGTAGGAGGGCTGAACCAAGTGCCACGCAAAGCACAGCACACCAAATTATTACTGGGGAATTTTAATGCATGGTACACCAAATTTTTGCCATAGTTTTGAGAGGAAAAGAGGGCAAGAGAGAGTGTTGGGGTACCCATGTAACCCCTGCCTGCGTCTTGTGTACCACAGGTTGAGAAACTATGTTTTACTGTATTTCAGACAGATTTTGCAGCTGAGATGATCAGGGAACATGCTTTAGCAGCTGCTGGTAAATCCTTCTCCTTGGCTTTGCTACCATTACATGAACTGGGCAGCCCAATAAGGACTAAGGGGACCCTGATGCCTGGCACTGGACACCACTTGGATCTCCTTCCTGACTGCCCACCCTGTTGACACCTGCTCTTCTGCGCTCTGCCCTGGTATAAATTGCATCTGTACCAGCAGGCTGGCAGTCCCTATGTGCTTCACCTGTGTAGGCTTAGTTCAGACATGGAGTCATCCATGCTGGGGCCATGAACCCTGCAGGGTGCCAAGTTTGAGCCCTTACATTGACCTGGATCAATGTCTGGCAGCTCTGGGCCATGTGGGCAGGAGTGTCTTGTGTGACCCATGGGTCCTAAGAGGAAAGGTGGGGAGAGGGGCCTTGGTCCCATGGGAATTGCATCTCAGGATTTTTATTTCCATCATGTATGTTGCTCAGAGGCCACATGCCCCCTGGCTCCACAAGGCAGTTGCGGGTCGTGCTGGGGAATTTTGCCATGAATATAGGGTGTTGAGGAGAATGGAGCATCCCAGTGCTCCCTCTCAGCAGGTCCCTGGGCTAGCACCAAGCTGTCCTCAGGATGCAAACCCAGTCCAATGACTTCCAGCCAGCCACTCCCACCAGCTACTCCAGTCGAGGTGTTTTCATGGAAAGTGGAGTCAGAATGCAGCCTCTGGGCTGGGCCAAGTACACTTCCAACTCCTTTGGGAAAAACAGCTCTTGGGCACAGGGTACTGATTAAGTAACTGCAGTTTGATAAGCCCGAGAAACAAGATCAGAGGCTAATGGCCTTTTTAATTGCAGGCTGATAAAAAAATAAGGAGCTAGAGCAGTTCCTAGTGCAGTACCTAAGAATCGATCTTAGGACTGCTCTTGTTTATAAATTCCTTAATGACCTTTCTGGGAAAAGTGGGAGTATGCGGATGAAATCTGCTGATGCCACAAAGCTGGGAGGCATTGTGAGAGGAAGATGGGGATATTGTACAGAAAGAAAGTGGATGACCTTGAGGACTGGAGCTCAGAAAGGAGATGAATTTCAATAGAACAAAATGCAAGGTCACCCACCTATGGACAAATGGGATTTTTCCCAAGGGGTGCATGGCATGGTTTCACCCTGCTTTTGGATCATGCCACTGAAGCAGCAGTTAGAGACACTTTTACATCTCCGGAGCAGGTAGGAATCATCTTCCCCCTGCAGGCCCACTCCCCCCGCCTCCATACTCAGCAGCACCTCCTGTCCCCTCCTATTCCCTCCCTCTTGTGCCCACTGCTGCCTTTCTTCCCACTGCCCATGGCTGACCCAGGAGTGGGGAGAGTCCCAGAGTCACTCTTGCCCTGCTCCAGCCAGGCTATGCAGGGGCCAAACTCAGCTGGCGACAGTGTCAACAGCATCAGTGGGTGGATTTCTCCTTCCTTCCTGATCCCCCTGGATGTTCCCTCAAGCCTGGGAGCCATTTCTGCACTTTCAGCTAGTTGGGGACAAAGCCAAACCCTATTAAAAATAAGGCTTCTAAGACCAAACAGGCCAAGTGGCCAGGGACATGCCTGAAGTGTGTTATGCCAGTGTACCTGTGTGCCTCTGTGCTTGGTCAGGCAACATAGCCCTAATGATGAATCACATTAGTTCCTCCCCCATCCTGACCTGCCTTTGGTTTATTTCATTCATGCTTTTAGAAGGACAGGTGCTGGCTTGACAGCCTGTGGGCTGAATTTTCTCTCCTATGCAGGCCCAACCCAGGGGTCACCCTTTCCTTGCTGTCCTTTAGCACCCAAGAAAGCAAAATGCCTGTCTGTCTCACTCCCAGGGTGAGGAGCTCAACTCTGCCCCAAGACAGGGCAGATATTTGGCCAGTCTGCTCGCCATTACCCAGAGAGATTTGAAGCCAGGAGCAGGAAGCTCTGTGGTGGCTGACACATCCACCTTGCAGTGCTAAGGGTGATGTGGGATGTTTCCAGAGCCTGCTCTGGGGGAGACCAGTTCTTCCATTCATGGCTTAGAGATATTTTAATAAATCAAACAGAAATAGCAGTTCCAGAGGACTGCATCACTAGTGTCATGTATTCCCTGTGAACAACTGGCTGTGCTACTCCAGGCTTTTAATCGTGCCTTTCAGAAGCTGTGCTGGTGGCAACTCAGGTTTGGGCCCCAGAATTCTGGGCAAAAACAAAGGACCTCTCAGGTATGTTTTTGGACTGAGCGCCCAAACACCACCAAGAATTTATATCTGTCAGGATTTATTTATGGGATAGAACTGAATTACCAACATCTACAGAAAAGTGGAACTTCCCTAAGGATTAATTGTGTACAATGGCCTTGACTATGCCTGCTTGAAGAATGAGACAAAATGCTCTGCTGGTCAGCCCCACTATGAATGTCATTCATATTCATAGTGAGGTGGCCAAATGAACGGAGAGTGAACTGCTTTGATTAGCACCCCATAAAGCAAAAAACAATGCAATAAAGAGGAGTCACTGTGATGGTGAGCGAACCCATGATAGCAAGACTCTTTTCCCTCTCCCACCACCACCGTACACTGGGAATATTGGGCAGCATTGTTGAGGGGACAGCATAGGGAGGTCCAGAGCTATTTCCCTCTATGATTTATAATGGGTTAACAGTATCCAAAGCGAGGGCTGGATTTCCCTGAAGCAGGGGAGCAAGCCAAACACCTTACCACCTCTGGTGATGAAACCACCTCAGAATTTAATAAAATGCCCTCTGTTTACATATAGGCACACATGTATACATGCTGCTTTACACAGAAGATAACTGCTAGGCACTGGGTACTTGATGGAACACAGAAGCTGGCAAGCCCCAGGGCTGGTGGCACAGAGGAGCTTTTCTGCTAAGATTTTCACACTTGGTCTCCAAACATCACTCTCCTGTAAACAGCCTCTGGTCCTCAGTGAGGAGCTCTCAGATCAATCATCCCAATAACATGCAGGCATAAGCACCCTCCACCCCTGGCAATGCCAATCTCCTCACATGACAAATACCAGGGGAGGAATGAGGTTAGCTTGTGTCATTTTGAGAGTGCAAAAGGAGCTGGTATGATCTGCTAGGGAAATTGATGGCTGCCAGGGGCTTCCATCTGCTACAGTCTGGCCCCAGGGCTCCAGTGTTCACCTTATCACATATGCCATCCGAGGGACTGGAGAGGAGCTGTATCCAGTGTCCCTCTCATGGCAGTGGGGCTTGCTGTGCATGCAGCCTGCATATGAATGTATCCCAGTCTCTCAACTTTGACCTGCATCATAAGATCAGTTCCATAGGTGGCAGTTCTGCTGTGTAAGCCAGACAGGGACTTCCCAGGAGCCACGCAGGGCTGGTCTCAGGGTGAAGTCAGTATGTGCAGATTTGGTGATAAGAAAGCAATGGCCACGGCTGGGTCTAAGCCAGCATCTGCTGTAGCACTAGCTGACCCAGGACTCACTAGATCCAGTTCTGGCACTTGCACCCAGACACAGGTGGGGGGGACCAAGGGCCCTAACTTTCTGTTCGTGGGACATGGCACCCATGATGTATATAAATACCCAAGTTCCAATTCCTTTTATACAGCTTTCTTATCCTGTTGGCTCAGGACCTGGGAGACGCAGAAGGGGATGAGACAGACAGCGGCCAGGGGCACAGCTGCACTCTTGCAGAAAGACAGGCCATAGAACAGCAGCTCCACTTTGGTGGGCGGTTTGAAAGAGTCAAACAGGTGCAGGACAACAAGTGAGGCCACAATGCAGCTCAGGCGGAAGGGCAGCTGTTGGCCCTGCTTCCCTTTGCAGCTTTCCATGTACATCTGGGAGTGGAGGGCCAGCCCCAGTCCAAAGAGGATGCCCAGGTTCCGGAGGAGGCCAGCGAAGGGTGTGGTGTCAATATGAACCCACTCCGGCTGGTCACACCACCTCTTGGCTTTCTCCAGGGTCCACAGCAGGTCAACACCAAGTGTCTTCAGCAGCAGGTAAAAGCCCAGGGCAAAGCTGAAAAGTAAGAGGGTTGTGCCCAGGTATCTCCAGAGACTGGCATTGTAAATGGAGTGGATGTGTTGGAAAGCTTCAGCCACTGCCATGCCTGCAGGGAGCAGAGGGTGAAAGGAGAAACAGCCAGTCAGAATGAGAAAGCATAATTCTGCCACATGCATCTCCATGATTATCACTGTTGTGTCATGTCATCCCAGGGAATAAGTGGTATTCAGGTGGCTGTGCCTAATCTCAGCATGGAGAGAAAGTATTATTTACCTACTTTAGGTACTGACATACTGTGTTCCCCCCTCAGAGTCCCAAGCCTCCTACATATGCATACCTTGAAACAGTATTTCTTGGCCAGAAAAACCTGCCAACCATTGTAATTAGTCATGTAATGTTCTATCTGCATGACCTGGATCACTATGTTGAAGTGCTTGGAGGCTACAGGCTTTCTAAAGACTTGTACCATAGTGTGTATTCTCTGGAAAGGCAAATGCAGTAATTGCACAGCAAACCTGGACAGATGCAGCTTCATGACTATCCTCATCTAACCTAATATAACTGATGAGTACTGCCCAGGGTATAGGCTATGTAATATTGCAGGTGGATGTGGTGGCTATCAACTAGAATGCAGGAAGAAAAGGCAGCTCTTTTGACTGTACTGACCTGAGATGACCCCTGCAATGACTTGATGAGGAAAATGTGCAGCAATGAAGACTCGGGACAGGCAGACACAGATCTGTACTGCCCAGAACCCTGTCCACAATGCCGTCCGCAGGAACCTGCAATGGGGAGACAGTTCAGTTAGTGGCAAAGCCAGTAGGGTCAGCAAAGCTTGTTCCTGCTCAAGGATGTAGGGACACATTTTCTGCAGTGTCTGGGTAGGAGCAAGAAGGCTGGGATCTCTGAAGTGCCTCCCCCTGACAGCAGAGTAAAAAGGCACAACATAAAACCCTGACAGTCACTGATTATGGCACTACTAACCCACAGAGAAGGAAGCTTGGGGAGGTCCAGGGTTTGCATGCCACAGCCAGGCCACATGCCACTTTTAACACACACTAAAAACATCTAGGGGTGGGTTTCCCCAAAGGCTCAATGTTAGCTTAACTCTGCGAGTAACAACAGAGATCCCACTGACTTCAACTGGGACAGAGTTCAGGTAACACAAAGCACTGCCACTCCCACAACCCAAGTGGGGCCTCAGTCAAAGACCACCAGAGTCAACAGAAGGACTTTGAGCCAGGCCTTTGGTCAGACTATACCGCAGAGGGAATGATTCTGTCCCAGTACAAGGGGTCCAGCTTGTAGGAAGTATGAGCTGTGATTCTCTTTGAGTGTGTCTACATGTTGCCGTGCTTTACTACTTCCTTTTGGAAGTAGTAAAGCACGGTGCAATACAGGTGGTTACTGTGCTGTGCACATAGCACACAGGTAAATTTTGCCGCTACATCACTGTAGCAGCACACTATACCCAGGGATGCACTGCTACAATGACATAGCTGGCAATCACATGTAGACACGTGATTGCTACAATGTAGTGCCTTTTGCTATGGCCTTAGCTGGCCTAGCTTCCAATGCAATGAGTGCTTGCGAAAGTCTTACCAGCCTTTTAAACCTCTTGCTCAGCACTTACATGTTGGCCTGTAGGCAAGCATTTGCATATAGGTATATAAGTGTGTATGAGAGAGCCATTGTGCTACCTGCTTCCTGCAACAGAAAGTTCTACTGCTCAGCTACATGATGCACAAAGGGCATTGACAGAAGTGATGGTTTGTCAAATGATCAAGCCCCTGATGTGCTCTACCGCTGTGCACTGACTGACATGCATGGCTGCAGAGTGTTTTAAAAATGCCCAATTGCATGACAATCTGAAGCTTCATTACATGAAGGTTCAGATGAAGGTGCTCCAAAATGGAGCACCTTTATTAATGTCTATCAACATGCACCAGGAGCAGAGTTGGGCTGAAATAGCCCAATGTGCCCCTGTTGCTAACTGAACAATGAGAGGGGGAGAAGGGAGGGGAGGGACTTCTGTGTAGGGTTTCCCCAGCCTGCATTGGAAAGTGGGGCAGGTGCATTTGAATCTCCCCCACCCCTCCCGAGGTGGGGGTGGGGCTCCAATCCACCTGCCCCACCCTCTGGCTCAGGCTGGGCAAACCTCAGACTGAGCTCCCTCTGCTCCCTGCCTCCCCCTCCCCCCCTCCATTCTGAAGACAGCACCAGAGCTGGGAAAGGGGAGGGGCAAGGGGAGGGGAGAGCAGTTGCAGACACATATCCACTCCAAACTGCAGTTTGATCCCCCATCCCCCCAAACCAACAGCCAATGTCTGCTGCGTCAGGAGACCACTAACTCATGGCACTTCCTGCAAAGCACCATGAGTTATAGCAGGAAGCTGCACATCTGTCAGTGCCTGAAAGTTCACTTCCTTTTACTGGTTCAGAATGCACCTTCCCCTACCTTCAGAGCTTCCCTCTACCCTGAAGATATGAGACTAACTGTCCAAATGCTGCTTACCAGTATTTAAATGCTGGCTGTTTCTTCCCCACAACAACAGAAAGAATGGCTGTCACCATCACATAGTAAACTCCTGCTGCACCCATTGCATGACCTGAGGGACTTCCTAGGGGAAAGAAAGTGCCCATATTAGCTTTTCTTTGGTTGTTCTTTGCACTTTAGAAACATTCCTCCCTGAAGACTAACAGCAAAGAGTGCCCAGGTTTCTAGGATCCCTCAGCTGGAAGTCCAAAAGCCTACTTTGCAGCACAACAGCAGCCAATTCCAGCAGGACCCTGGGGATTCATCAGTGTAGGGACAGGCACTGTGAGAATCCTCTCCACTTGTAGCATTCAGAGTGGGGGAGAAGAAGAGTAACTCTTACAAATAAGGCATTATTGGTGGGGGGAAAATGTGGAATGTGGGAGGGATCCCCTAGGCCATCAAGTCCAGGCCCTTGCATTCGCAAGGAACTGTTAACCACAGAAATCCCCCAAATTGCCACTTCAACACCCCACTTACAGCTATGAGACAAAGCATCTGGAATCTCAACGGCAGTCTACCTATAACAGGGGTAGAAGCAGGGGAGACCAGGGCACTCCCAATGCCCTGCCACGCCAATGACAGGGAAGCAGATTCTACAATATCCAAGATCCCAGATATGCTCAGAAGAATCTAAGGGAAGGACTTTTCCCATACTACAGAGGAAAGGGAGAATCCTCCACAGACCCTGCCAGTCTGATCTAAGGAAAAATTCTTCCTGACCCCATATTTGATGATCAATATGGTCCTCAGCAGAAGAACAAATGTCTAAGTATAAAATATGTAGTTAAGTATTCCAGCAAGGGAAATAAGCCTACAGCACTATGACCACTCAGAGCAGGGAGAGCTCTGCAAATTCCCCAGGGCCTGTGGTACAGTCCCACACAGACATGGCAGTGCCAGCTCCACTTATGCACTGGGGACCTGGATGGAATCACTGTAATACTTGAAAACTCCTTGGCCCTTAGGCAGCCTGAGCTCCCGCCTTCCTACAGAAACTCAGTGATGGTAGTAGCTACAGAAATGGCACCCAGCAGAAGTTGGGATTAGACAGGAGGTAGACAGGAGGTATACAGGAGGTGTAGCCAAAGGCCAAATCCAAAAGTACTTTTTGCCCCCCCCCCCCCCCCAAGTATCACCTACGTAGCAGTGTATGGGAAATTTTTTTGGTGCTTATGCAGAAAAAGTTCTGTATGCACCAGTCTAGCTGTGCCTCCCTTCTGCACAGTCTCAGAAAGCTGCACTGTGACTGCCTAAGCTCGGGGTGGAAGAGAATCTTCTGAGTGCCTGCATAGTGCCAGGTAACTCCTGAAACTTTAGGTGGAGAAAAAGCCACAGGTTGTAATTATCTGACACCAGAAGATCTATCCACCTGTTAGCCCACTAGTGAGGTACTTGCCCAGGGAGCAGAATACCTAGGCTCTGGGCCCTTTGCACCCAGAAGGGGTTTGAAACCCCATTTTTCCCTTCCTAGCAAATGATTCTAACCACTAGGCCACAGACTAGGCACAGACTACAGTATGCCTCTGGAAGATGGCATACTGGGCAGTCAGAAAAGGCAGATATGTGGGGCCAAGAAGCAAAGAGCAAGCCAAAGGGAGCATGGCTCAGTGACATGGATGCTGTGATGGAAGGGCTCTGGGCCTATCCCCCTTCTCCTGCTGGGCAGGAACTCTCCCTTCACTATTTGCCGTTCGACCCGATGAATGCAAGGTGCAGAAATTGATTGAGAAAGAAGCCAGATGCCAGGACGTTCTCCCTGACACTGAGTGTCCTTCCTTCACTAAGCTTCTAGGCTAAGAGGTTAGTTGTTCCCTCTCACTTCTTCCCCCATTTTAGTTCAGGATGTTTCCACACAGATGGAAATAGAATCTAAAAGCTATTTAAGTGCCAAATGACATTTGGCCGTAAGTGACTTGCTTTGTCATAGAGAGTCTGTGGCAGAGCAGGGGATTAAAACCAAGTCTCTACCAACCTAGACTAGTGCCTGGTCCTCTGAAACCATTCTCTCTCTCTGTGTCCATCCCTGGAGGACATTTCTTTGTATTAGTGATATCACAGGCCAGCACTTGTGACAGCTCTTTGCCTCACCCTCACACATATATGGATTTCTGAAGCCAGCAGCTTGAATCATGAACCTTTGCTCTGGATAGAGATAACAATAGTCCCCCATTCCTTCCCAGGGCAACTGCTCAGTTGGTTGGCACATGCACACTTTCTTCCATATGCTACCCCCTGGCATAAATTGTGGTGCACAGTTCTACCCCTTTATTCCCCTCCCTAGTTTACTTTTAGAAGATGCCTCACCTGGGCCAGTCTCACATGTGAGAGGGAACTGCTGGATGACAGGAGCAGAGGTGTTGTCATAGTAATTGGTCTCATGGACCCACCAGTAGGGTCTCTGCCCAAAAAGGATCCTGAAACACAAGAGTAAAGGTGGCTCTAGTTGTCTTAGACACACAAGAAGAAAAGCAGGCTCAAACCCCATCACCTAAGCCCTGACATGCAAGCAGGAACTGGGGAAGGGATGAAGGGGCCAAGTTTGGGGTAGTCACACACATATGGTCCAAGAAAGACTTTTAGAATAGTGTCATAGAGAAGTAGGGCTGGAAGGGACCCCAACAGGTCATCTGGTCCAACCCTCTGCCTGAGAACAGATCATGTCTATCCAAACCATCCTATGCAAATGCATTGTCTAACCTCTTAGCAAAACTACAGTCAACCCTGACAAGACATAACACACTAACCAGCCACACGTAAAGCAGGGGGACCATGGTAGCCAATGTCCTGCTGCTGCTGCAAAGGCTGTTAAAATATGCTTGAGAGATTCCATACCCTGGTTTACATGCTCTCTTTTCTCGCATCAACTCCTCAGGGAAACCAAAGCAGCTAAAATTGGGGGGGGGCGGGGCACGGAAAAAAGAAAGATCCACCTCTGGTTTCTTCCAGTTTATGTTTTCTAGCTAATAGCAATAAATGTGCTGGCAATACTAAACACACAGACGCCCCCACCTTCCCACCAGAGTTTGTACATGTCCCATCTATACATGTATGTGGCACCATGGGTGGATCTCAGCTTTTGAAAAGGTGGGGTGTGAGTGCATCCTCACATATAACAGAACACACATTTTCTTCCAGGTAAAAATAAACTAGAAGCTAGGGCAGTGGTTTTCACCTTTTTTTCATTTGCAGACCCTTTAGAAAATTTTGAATGAAGGTGCCAACCCCTTTGAGTATTAAGTATGGGTATTCACAAACTTTTGGTTGATAACAGTCATTGTTTGTGGACCCCTTATGCATAGTCAGCGGATCCCCAGGGGGGTGGACCACAGGTTGAAAGCTACCCCAGGGGTCTGGGGCTATATCGTTCAGTTTAAGATCAAAGCAGAAACAAATATAACTTCATTGGAATGTGCATTAATTTGCTCTAGTCTATATCATAAAAATGACAATAAACTAGGTAAAAATAATAAAAGGATGTTGTTTCCTTAGTGTTGTTGTCATTAGAATTAAATGCACATGTCCTTCTGATTCGTAAAACAAATTATAGTCTTTTTGTGCATCTTGACAGTGAAATAAGGTGTTCAGAAGGAATCAGGTAGATTAAAATGGGCCATAAAGTCAAGTGACTCCCCTACTGCTCCTTGAATAGAAAAGCTGCTGCTGCTGCCAGCCAGTTGGTTTTAAATTTTGGGTAGACCAGGAATCAAAGGGGGTACAACAGCACCTCCCACGGATCCACCCCTGTGTGGCACTGGGCATTCTCCATGTCTCAGGGACCAGAAGTTGGCAGCATGAGCAAAGAGGCTCTGACTAGCTCAGAGCTGCCATGGACTTTCCCTTTGCCACCTCAGTCAGTGCAATGCAGACGCATGCAGCTGGGACCAGCAACTACACATTCTATGTGGTCACTTGTGAACCCTTTCCCACACCCTTCACATGGGTCTGACCCCACAGCAGGACACAAGGTTTAAAACAGTATCAGTGAACATTTAAAAATAATAATTATTTACATGACTTTGTAGATACTGAAGAAAGTGTAGGACCCGGCATATAGTAGCTACATGGTACTTAATTGGTCTAGGTGGATGCAAACTAGGACATGCCATTAGTCATGCAGCCTGCCTTAACCTGTGACATAAGAAGTTAAGAAGTTCCAGTGTCATAGTGTCATAGAAAGCAAGGTGAGACCCCACACATGGTAACTGCATGGGTACAGAGTTGTAAGGTGGCTAGACATACTGAGACGATGGTTTTAGTATAAGCTGTACAGTTGCTGGCATGGGGAAAATTCAAAGGCTGCTTACAGATGTAAAAAAACCCCAAAATAAAACAGTGTTTTATTTAAACTCAGCATGCCCCCGTGCCAAGCCCAGCGCATGCCCAGAAGAGGTATGGTATTAGTTTGACCTGGCTCATCCAACTTCTGTATAGATTGGGCGCTTCAGAAGGGGTTTTCTGGTGCTTGTATCTAATAGCTGATTGAATCAGCTTTAGATAAAAATGTGAAAAAGCCCTGTTGAAGCATGCAAGCTATACAGGCGCTGCAGAGGTGGGTAGAACTAATGCATTGCCTCTTCCAGTAAAGCGTGTTTTTTTTTCTTGGGGGGGGGGGGTCAAATTGGTCAGCAGTCTTTTTCAGTTCATGGTGCCTGAGGGCAGTTCTCAGTTCATCCCCTCTGTCCCGCTTCTGCCTGGTGGTTTCAAGTAGTTATCTTCATATTGGTGCTGGCCCATGATGTTTAACTTGATAATAGCCAAAAGCCCCAGAAGCGATCATGCAGGCCTGGCCCAAAGATGGGAAGGTCTCCCAGGGATATAGCCTGAGACCCTGTATATAAATTTATCCATAGATTGATCATTGCTCCCAGCTGATTCTGCCACACACCTCCTTTGACTCCCATGGCAACTTCACCAACAGATACACACTAATCTTTTCCCTACTGGGACCTCCATCCCCAAGATGACACCAGCTCTGGGGAAGAACAGTTTCCTTAAGAAATGCACCGCTGAAGTAAGCAGGGCTATGGCCAAAGCAGTGTCTGGCCCCCCAAACACACCTCCCTGCCCATATCCATCCCTGCTCTATGCCCTTTTCTACCATGAGCTACAAACAGACTCACTTTTCTCTACACAGTGGTAATGTAATAAGCTCTAAGCACTTTGCATCCACCGATCTCAGTGCCCTTCACAAAGCAAGGCAAATATTGTCACATTGTTTTACAGCTGGGGGGAAATGAAGTCCACTTAAGAGAAGCCCATCTAGAGCTAATGTCTGCATTAATCCCATAAAATGAACAAGTAAAGCTAGTTCAGGTCTTTACTCTGCTGCTGCTTTGGAAGAAAATTTGCATCCTGAAAACTTTAAAGAGGTTTGCTTTGGAAAGCTCCAGTCTGGAGCTACCCTCAACCTGCCTGGTAGTTTATAGAAAAATACTCCTCAGCAATCACCTCAAAGGGACAAGGAGGGATTAGGCAAGTACTCCTAGTACAGCAGGGCCAGGCACAGCACAGGGTACTACTCACCACTTAAAAACCAGGTTGAGCCAGTCCCCAATCACGGCCACCCAGATGAGCTTGATGCCCACTGTCTCACAGAGGTGGAACCAGATGGGGAAGAGGATGAAGAAAGTGTTTCGCAGGTCAGCGGCAAAGGAGACAAAGAGAAACCAGTCCTGGGAACCCTGGTAGTTCACTTGCAAGTAGCGAGTGGCCTGAACCCCTGCATCATGCAGGACATTCATTCCAGCCTCCATTCTTGTCTCCTGTCAGCACCTCAGTGTCAGCAGGAAGCACAGAGTGACTTTGGTCTCTACTGTGCTCCGGTTGCTCTCTGGCTTGGATTTATACCCTGCAAGGCTTGTTTGCAGCCTGTAGGTCACTTGCTCCAGCACTGATCTTTGGACCCAAAAAACACTTTTGTCAAAGGTGCATCACCGGGAAGGAGTTGATGCAAACTTGTTTGGAGAAACTTACGTAAAAGCAAAAAAAAAGGACTGATAAAAACAAAATGTTGTGTGCCCTGCTCTGCCACTGGGCACTGTTAACCCTTTGCAGCACCAGGGGCCTCCCCATGCTGTAGGAACTGTACAGTTAAGTGAGGCAGGATTGTCCCTTAAAGCAACTACAGCTTCCCACTCTGTACCCTCCATAATTTTTGCTGACTCCTGATAAGATTTCCTTGGTTTCCAAACTTCCATAATATCATTCATTTCCTAATGAAGGGTTTCAGATACTGACATTCACTGAAACTCAGCGGGTATGTCTACACATCGCCATATGGTGATGTTTCACTGTGCCATGTTTTAGTACTTCCTTTTGGAAGTACTAAAACACGGCACAGTACGGGCGGTTATTGTGCCATGTGGGCAGCGCATGCTTAGATTTTGCATCGATGTCGCTGTAGTAGTGCGCTGTAGCTGGGGAGTGTGCCACTACAGTGATGTAGCTGGCGATCACGTGTAGACACATGTGATTGCTATGTTGCTGTAGTGCGCCATATGGAGATGTACTGTAGGGTGACATGTAGACGTAGGCAGTGAAACTCTGAACCATTTAGATCTCAATTGTAGATAATTCTGTGGATCTCTGCTGCCTCAAGCCTGCAGTAGCACAGTAGGCAAGATGGTCCTTGGGTAACTCAGAACTTCCCCAACTACAAGAGTGATTTGCTTTAGGCTGAGCTGCATTTATAGAGTATAGAGTTGCTACAAATCACATCCAGTGCTCCTTGCTGAGCTCTGGGGGACAGTCTGCACAAGCAGCTGAAGGTCCTGAACTACCTCAGGACAGTTTATTTTCCCAACATCCACCAATTTGCTCTATAAATCGCCTTCATGTCTGTATAGGGTCCTTTCATTATGTACTTGCGATCTGCAGACCCCACCATGGCATCTCCCACCAAGTGATGAAAACCACAACCTGGGCCTTTAATCATAAGATATTTTTAAGATCTTGAGACCTTTTTAATAATCCATTTTGACCATTTCCCTTTGTCTTGCAGTTTCAGGATCCTTTAAAGTCATATTTCCCAGCCTGATGGGATTTTTGCCTTCATATGTGGCGTGGGGTTGGGGGGGGAATGGCTCTCTTCCTTGCATCACTTGAGTGTATTTTAATAACACTTGCAAGTGCAGGACACTAGTAGTGCCCTCATCCTCCTGCTTTACTTGTGGCAGACTGGGTGGAAGGCAGCCAGGAGCTGGAGTTGGAGCTGGAGCCCCAAACTCTGCAGCAAGAGCTTCCCAGCTGCAGCTTCTCTCCCTTCTCCCCTACCTCATTTGCCCTGGTACAGCACCAGGACACATGTAGCTGCACCAAGAGCAGCCCCGCTGGGAAGCTATGCATACTGACTGGGGCTAGTGCCAGGGCTGGGATTGTCCAGTGGGTGCTTATGGAAGTGCATCACAGGCTGTCTAGGGCAGGGCTTGGTCCCACGCAGAGCACTGCAGGGGCAGCCATGGGCTGGATGTGGGGGAGGACTGCACCTGCACTGCACTGCCCAGGCAAGCTCTACTGCATGTGCCCCCTGCCTCACTCCCTTCCTCTCCCCACCCCTGGCCAGTTCCCAGCACCTAGCACTCAGGCAGCCCCTCACACTTATATCCCACAGCCCCCCAACACCCCACATCCCCTCCATATCCCCTATCTCTCCATCTCCCCAGATGCACGTCCACATGCCCCCTCCCACACACACACGGTATACAAGAGTAAGGCTTTATTTTGAGCTATTATGCATATACACTATTCAAAAACATATAAATCAGAACTAAAATTATTTTTTGAAATCCAATTAAAATGTTATAGTAGTAGATGCTTGATTTTACTATACTTTTTTAAATCTATTATTTGTTTAAATAATATCTTCTAAAAGATGTATGCGGCCCTTGACAGATCACCAAAACTCGTTAAGTGGCCCTTCACCCAAAATAATTGCCCACCCCTGTAGCAGGGCAACAGGATTGTTTTGCAGCTTTAGAACTAGCTTAGCCAAGTGCTTCTATGGGATGGTCTGTACAGAGCTGATCATGCGTAGAGGAGGGGATTGGACTAGGTGACCTGCTAAGGTCCCTTTCAGCCCTACTTTTCTATGATTCTATGCAAGGAGGAAGGTTAGATATTTGCCTTATATTGAAGAAAGCTGAGATCTCCCATAAACCCAACTCTAGGAATTGGGGTTTTACCAAGGGCACCAAGCATTGTGAGAACAGGTGATGCCGCTAGCTGAAGCAATCACTTGGGAGCAGTCTGTTTGGGATTGAGATGACGGAACAGTCAGCAAGTCTGTGGGTCCCAGTTATTGTTTATTAGCAGGGCCCAGCTCCCCAGGACATGACCCGTGCGTGGCTTGACTGTGACAAGCTGAACGGTTCAAGGATCTTGACCTGAACTTTCACACTGAGAGAGATAAGTGATGCCTTTTCACTGGCTGGCAATCATTAACCCCTCTTGCTGTTTCCCCATTCACTGACATCACCTTGTTTTGGTGCAGAGTTGCTTGGTTGTCTCCTGTGAATGGCACCACTATTTGAGTAGCCTATCTCCACAAAATGACAGCAGCAGCAGTGGCCAGCAAGGGCCTGCCAGGAAGAGGATGGGGAGGCAGGGGCCTTGGACCAAGGTCACAGAGTACAGGAGCTTCTCCCCTGGAAGCTCAGTATCCTCTCAGTATGACTGGCCCAAGCAACTGCCAGGTCCTCTCCATCCTGCTATCCATTAGCTGGACCCTGGCTAAGCTGTCCCTTCTTCCTCATCCCCTCCTTCTCCTGCCATCATGCCCTGGCTGCATCTTCCACCTCATCACCATAGCTCTTGGTGTTGCAGTAGCACCCTGAGACCCCATCAGAACAGTGGTGTCTCCTCAATCCCTGCCCTGTCTGCCACAGTTCAGTCTTTCCTATTTCCTGTGAATCCCTGGAGTCCCATCCCTAGTTTAAAAGGCTGCTACTGAAAAGTTCCTTTGCCCAATGCTCTAACTGGATTGTTCCCCCCATTGTAGCCCCCACTACTTCAGATGTCTGGTCATCACCTTCAAGGTTTTACCTCATACAGTTCCTGCCTATACCTCTGCTTCTCTGCCTTTCTGTGTTTCCAGAACCTAATGCCAAGGCACTGCCTTCATCTCCCTATCACTGTCCCAGCTCTGTGTTACCATGTGGATTGGAAGTGGCACAGGTCAGCCTGCTCTTGAGCTCTCTGCATGGCAGGTCCTAGTCCTGGCCCTCCCTCTGGATGTGGTGTAGAGTAAGTAATGATGATAAGACTCGGCTCTCCACTGTTGTATTGAAGGCACTAGCCTAAATCAGCCACAGAGCTGAGGAGTTGTATCTATCTGCACCTCCACATGCTGCAATATGAGGATGCTCAGCTAGTGTTTGAAGGGCTGAGGGGCAACCACAACCAGAGAAGATGTTTCTCTGTTTCCTGCAGAAACAGACCACTGAGCTATATTCCTGGGTGCAGCAATGTGGGCCACAACTGTCTTCACAGGACAGATTCCTGAGTACCCAGGTTCTCCTAAGTAAGTTCATTAGGCTCCTATGCTGCCTTGTGAGGGACTTAATTGCAGGCACCTCAGGTATAGGCACAGGTTCTACTTCTGCTACTTTGATATCCAAACTCAGAGTCGGGCATGACCAAACCTATTTGGCATAAAACCAGTGAAGTAATTTGGTTGAGTTTCCAATGCCATGATGACAGGGTGTCGGAGACTGCCTGGTGCACTGCCCAGATGCCCAATCCTTATCAGAAGAAATGTGCTTATAATGCTGATTCACCCAAGAACCATCTTGCCTGCTGCACTAGGGGGGCTCAAGGCAGAAAAGATCCACAGAAGTATCCACAACTGAGAGCTAAATGTTTCACTCATGGACTCCCTGGGCAAGGCAGAGCCAGTCCCATCAACTTCTTAGTACTGGGGTCACTTTGGGGCATGATCAGGAAGAGACCCCACTACAGGGACACCACAGTCCCAACCGAACCTTGCATCCACAGATGCATCTCGAGCAGGTCCAAGGAGGTGATCCTCCCCCTGTATGCGGCACTGGTCAGGCCGCAGCTGGAGTACTGCATCCAGTTCTGTGCGCCGCACTTCAGGAGGGATGTGGACAACATGGAGAGGGTCCAGAGGAGGGCCACTCACATGATTGGGGCCGGCAGAGCAGGCCCTACGAGGAGAGGCTATGGGACCTGAACCTGTTCAGCCCCCACAAGAGAAGGCTGAGGGGGGATGTAACGGCCTGTTACAAACTAGTCAGAGGGGATCAGCAGGCACTGGGGGAGTCCCTGTTCCCCCCAGCACTGCCAGGAGTGACTAGAAATAACGCTCACAAGCTGGCAGAGGGTAGATTTAAGCTAGACATCAGGAGGTGCTACTTCACTGTCAGGGCGACTAGGATCTGGAACGAACTTCCAAGAGAAGTAGTGCTGGCTTCTACCCTGGGGGTCTTTAAAAGAAGGCTGGATGAACACCTTGCAGGGGTCATTTGACCCCAGTACTCTTTCCTGCCATGGCAGGGGGTCGGACTAGATGATCTGCTCAGGTCCCTTCCGACCCAACCCACTATGAAACTATGAAACAGTTCCCAGCTCACATAGTGCAGGGGGATTAGTGCAGTCAGTAAAAATGGAGTAGCCCAACGTTGTACCAAAGGCTGCACAATTCTGTTGCTTTCACAGCAATGTATTGTAGAGGACTTCTACAAAGCTGCTACAGCGAGTGATGGAAGCACTACACTGCCAAGACTGCCTGGAGCCAACCAAACTCATGGACTACGTATCCTTCCCAGGCCAGGCCCTGGCTAGCTGAAATGTCTCTGTGGGCTCTGGGCAACACACTGTCAGGCCCTGTGCAGGGCTGGGGCAGAGAAGCTGCGTCCGCTGAAAGTTAGAGTCCTGCCCAAATTCCACTAACATTCTTCAGGGAGCATGCTGGGTTTAAGGTAAGCTTTTTCTTTTGATTAAGAGTAGCTAACCTACATATATTTATTGTAAGTAGCTAAAACTCAGGAGTTAGACCAATCCTTAAGTCCCTTGCTTAACTAGAGTCCCAAGTGAGGGGGAGTTTGCTAGGGAGTTTGCCTGGAAACTCTCTCTCAACTTCCTTCACCATAAGCTTGGTGAGAGGAAGCAGAGAAAAAGGAACCTTTCAGGACCAAGGAGCAGTGAACAGGCTAGCTTACAGATGAGTTTGCTAGGGAAGGTCTGCTTGAAGAGGGGGGTGGGAAAAGAGAAGCAGTGGATTAAGAGATCCAGAGAGATGGATGGAAAACACTGCAATGCCAGAGCCACTGCCGCTACTGACTCATCCTCTGCTTGCACCTGTAAGGTATCTATCCAGGCAGCCCCACTCACTGACAAGATTTCCACCCAGGTCCTGGTTTGGCACCGTGATGGAGATTGCAGTTTGCAGGTTCCTTGCAGTGACAGCCAAGTGGGGGAGTGCTTGTGATGTGAGAGGTTCATCCTTGTGGTATCCCTCAGGGAACAGGCAAGAGAGCTACAGGAGGAGGTGGCGAAGCTCCAAAGCATCCTCTGCCATGAGGACTTCATTGATTCAATGCTGGAGGAGACCTTTCTCTAGGACTGTGTAAGAAGGACTGCCAAAGGCAGTACTAGAAAGGGAAGAGGACATGGACTGCCAGGAAGGTGGGAGCTGAAAGCTTGTGACCTTTGGCAGCAAGCAGATGTCTTCATCTTCACCTGTAGCAGTTTGCCTGGAGAACAGATATGGAGCCCTAGCAACAGAGGAGGAGTATGTTCCATTGGTGGCGGCATCCAGGTCAGGCATCCCGAAGATTGGAAAGACTGAGATTACTACCATCAAGAAGAAGTGATGGGTGGTGGTAGTTGGAGACTCCCTTCTGCAGGGGATGGAGGCATCCATCTGCCGGCCTGATCTCTGGTCTTGGGAAGTCTGCTGCTTGCCCAGAGCCCAGATCTCAGATATCACGGAAGGATTACCAAGACTCATTTGGCCCTCTGATTACTACTTAATGCTGCTCATCCATGCAGGTGCCAATGAAACTGCTAGGGGAGACCCTGAGCAGATCAAAAGTGACTACAGGGCTCTGGGTGCAAGAGTAAAGGACATGGGGGCTCAGATGGTGTTCTCAATTCTTCCAGTCAAGGGGAAGGGCCTGGGAAGGAGCGAACGTATCCTGCAGATCAATGCATGGCTGTGCAGGTGGTGTCATCAGCAAGGCTTTGTTTTCTTTGAATACAGGATACTGTTCCAAGAAGGATTGCTAGGAAGACATGGGAACCCCCTAGTGAAGAGAAGGAGAGCATCTTCACAGACAGGCTCGCTAGACAAGTAAGGAGGGCTTTAAACTAGGTTCACCAAGGGAGTAGAGACCAAAGCCATGAGGTCAGTGAGGAAATGGGTGACCTGGAGGAAGTGCAAGCAGGAGGGGGCAATGGCGGAGCAGGTATTCTTATTCTTCCTGAGAAAGTAGGGCAAGTGCCTAGTTACTTCAAGGATCTGTGCATGAATGCATGGAGTCTGGGAAACAAGCAGGAAGAATTCAAAGTCCTAGCCATGTTACAGAGCTGTGACATGATTGGAATTACAGAGACTTGGTGGGATCCAGCTGGGGATGGTCCTGCTTTGAGCAAGGGGTTAGACTAGATGACCTCCTGAGGTCCCTGTCAACCCTAATTTTCTTTGATTCGATGGGTTATTTTTCCCCAGACGAATGAAAAGACTCAGGAGACTTTCTCTCTGTTTATACCTGACTGCACTGCAATGAAATGAATGTAACCCCCTGTCCACTGAGCAACCCTAAATTCTGCTCATTGTCAATGGTGTGAACAGATTGTGAGCTCAATGGACAGTGGCTGTGCCACTGTGTCTGTGCTGCACCAGGCTTCTTAGCACTTGCCCAAGACAAACACCACCAGATTAGCTGTATTTTTTCCATCCTGGAGCTCCCTGAGATGCAGAAGCTTCTCAGGTCCATATTCCCCTGCTCAGCAGCCCAGCTGTTTGTGCCTAAGCATGTGACAAGATTTGGCCTAAGCACTAGCCCAACACAGGGAGCCCAATTTCACTGCCTGCCCCAGAGAAAGAGCAGAATTTGAGAGATGGCCATGTGAGCTCTGCTCCACAAACACAAAAGGAAATTAAAGTTTACATAGGCATAAACTTGCAAAGCAAATTTCCCAAATGCTGTCTTAGCAACCCTGATGTGAGAGCAGCTCTAGGCAGTGAAAGATATTTCAAGGAACTTGGCCTTAACTTCAAAAATGAGTTTTCTTAGAAACAGATCTATGAGGATTTTGCCCTGTGAGGTTTCTATGTGGAAAACAGGGGTGGGGGGTGGATGGGTCAGAGTCTCTCGGCAATAGCGTCTTTTGGTCTCATTAGAGAGAATTCTTCAGGCCAAGCTACCAGAAAGCCAGAGGAGGGGGGTTGACATGACCCTTCCCTCCCTCCATACAGAGCCTGGGTGCCAAGATATGTATAATAATAAACAGGAAGATGCTGAACAAGGGCCCTGTTGTCCAAAAAGGCCTGCAGACATGCTAGCCCTCTCCAGCTATATCCCCTTCCCTGCTAGCAACACCACACCACAGGAGAAACTACTTTTGCTAACACCTTGGCCTCCCTAGACAACATGCCCCCAGCAGAGAACCAACCCAGTTGTCTTTGAGCAGACATCAGCCTCTAGCTCCTCACTTATTTTCAACCAACTCCGTACCCTGCACCAAGATCTAAACACACACTCTCTGAGCAGTGCCTCCTGCCATGGAGACAGATGGATTTCATGTCCTGTTCTCCTTTCCCTATCTCTAATTCAATGCAGAAAAATGTTGGACACCAGAAATGATCTCTCCAGCCAGCGGGCAAGAAGGAATCAATTCCTTTCCTGAGTGTGAATCGCTGCCTCTGCAACCTCAGCACCAATGCAAGATTCAGGTATCAATCATGGGCAATAAGCAAGGAGGTATCCAGCCAGCCCCACATGAGGCAAAAGTAAATGCAGGACACTGGGAGGCCAGGAATGTTAATGAGAAATTAAGATCAACCCATGTGCACAGACAAGCTGAGAGTGCAGTGCTTTCTTCCTAGGACGTGGCTGCTCAGCCCGGCAATGATCCACGTACACTACTGATAGCTGTGGCCCTCTCCGTGGGCTTATGACCTGTTCTGAGCACTGAGAGAAGACAAAGCTAATGAGAGCTTTTGCTTTCTTGATTCTAGGATAGCCACAGGCACAGCTTTCCTCCTCATGGGCCCTGCCAGCCATGAGTGGTCATGCAGTCTGGACTGGGTCTGGGGAGGTCTAGTGGATCTTGTGGGGAGGGGATGTGAGTGAAAACAGACTTGATTCATGGAGAGGGACTTAGATTTTATCTGGGGAAACCGATCTGTTGAGGATCATGTCCAGGTGATCTGGGGATTACAAGCATTCCAAGCCTTAAGATCAATTCCCTCCAACTCCATCTTCAAGGGGAAGTCGAACAGAGACCAACCCAGACTGGTTGGGTACTCTAGCACCCTGGAGTGTCACAAGGGGCATGTCAACACTTGTCATCCTGCTCACATGCACAAGGAAAGGAGAGCATGCTGTGCTCCATCCTGCCCTTGAAAACACTATGCAATTGCCTCTAAGTCCATGGGAGTTTTGTAGGTACAGCCGGGCTGAAAACACCCAGAGGTCCTGATGCAGAACCTTGAGAACCAAGAGAGAAGAGCCTAAGAATCTAAAAACCAGCAGGCACACTCCCCTGCTGTTGAACTATAGCACTCAGACACACTTTGTGCAAAGTACCTCTTGCTCTCTGCAGCTTTATGCTGCCCACATGCAAGTCACTCGTGTACCCATGGGCTGTTGTCTTAATGGGCCCCAGATGGAGATGCCAAGAACCAGAAATCCTGGCCCCTTAGGCCCCTCTATTACCTCTTATTCTCACCCCAAATCCCTAAAAGTTCCTTTCTCCTGGATGGTTGAGTCCAAGTCCCTACTGCCCTGAAGTGTGAAATGCTGCATGTCTTGCTTTGGTTGTTTCCTCACTTTTAAATTCTTAACTAACATGATCAGGATTCACACAGGCCCAGCGATCAGGACTCCCCTCTCACAGCAGCTCGGGTAGGCAGTGCCAGGCAGTGTACTAGCCCTACTTGGCTTCCCAGGCAGGAGTAAGAAGCCTCTTCCCGTGGAAAAACAGAGTCAGCATTGGGCGAGACCCAGAAGCTCTCTACCAGACACCCTTGCTCTGCTGGAAATGCTACTGGCGCGTCTCAACAACTAAGGAACTTCGACAGGGTCTGGGAATGGTGCCCACGCCTCCAGCATCTGCGCTGCTTCATGCTTGCATAACACAGCGCTCCAAGGTGCTAGAGTATCCAATCGGTCTGGCCTGGTCTCTGTTCAATTCCCCTTCAAGATGGAGTGGGAGGAAACTGATCTTAAGGCTTGGAATGCTTCTAATTCCCAGGTCATTGGGGATCACATCTCATAGCTTCCCGGAGCCACATCTTTCTCTTCAGCTTCCAGCCTCTGCTCTGCACTTAGCCCATTTATGTCCCTTATCGCTGTTTATAGTGTGTGCTTTCCCAGGAGTTGGACTCTTGCACATTCCACCGAGGAAGCTGTATAACAGCTTGTTACAGGCCTTGTATTTTTTGAGCCTTTCCTTGCTGGCTGCAACATTTATCACAGGGAGATTCTGTCCCTGGGCCACTGACCCAAGCCTCCTGCATTGCAGTGAGGCATTGTTATAGGGAAGTTCTTTCCTTGCTCCATGTCCACAGTGTTGATCTTCAGAGGTCCAAACTTGGCATTTCACAGATTCTAGGAATAGGGAACCCTTGACCCCAGAGCTGCCTTGTCAGCACTGCCACTGTCCTGCGGAGTGACCTGCCCTCCTCTGCACCTCACCTATAAAATGGCACGGCTGAGGCTAGCCTGACCCTGTGAAGAGCTAGATGCTTGATGCTACAATGTCCCAAGAAATGGCCTAACTGAAGACATTTTGAGACGTGTTCTGGGGTCAGTAAACCTATTTCTCTGAGACTGGGGAGGCAAGGTCTGGCCTATTAGCAGTTCACTGAATCTGCATTACTGCTCTCAGTTTTGTTGCCTAAATCCTGGGTGAATTCCCAGGACACAAGAGAAGCTAGAGGGGCAGCAGCTGCTGCAAAGCCAAGCTAGGAATGGAGGGGGAAATGGGGTTTGGCTCCACAGCTTGTAGGAGGAGCAACTTTGCTCTGTCTGCTCAAGCTATGATTTCTCCCTGTCCACAAAATACCAGTTTCCCCAGGTTCTTCTTTATTTACTAGGCATCTTGGTTGGATATAGCCCAAACATAGACTCTGGAACCTCTGGGCAAGGGAGCAGAGATAGGGCTTCCCACTGACATGCTGCAGGGAGTTAGGAGGGAGCCAGAGCAGAGGACTCTTCTCCCAGCCAGAGCAGGAATAAGGCAGCAGGGAGAACATTTGGAGAGCCATGTCCAGAGGGCTGGGAGCTACCACAGCACTGCTGTTTATAAAGCTGATGCACACTTCCATGCTGAAAGAATAGGAAAAGTAATGCTACCAAACACAGACTCTCTTTGGTGTGGCCTGGGCCTACACTGGAGCGGGACTGAGTTAGGCAGCACTAAGGCACACACAAAGGTGTCCAGTCCCAGCTTGGAGAGCCCCCAGGGATGCTCATTACTCAGATTCTGGTTCCTGCCTCTCATTGCTGGAAAGCATTTACCAAAGGAACAGCTACAGGAGACAGAAATAGCCTCTGGGTGGAGAGTGCAGAGCCCTTAGGCACTTGTACATGTGACACCATTAACATGTACGCAGGACAAAAATGTCACTTTGTGTAGCTTAATGGCATCACAGTGTACACGTGCAAGACTTTGGGGGGTTTTAAACGACTTTGCATGGTTGCAAACTAAGCTACATCTGGGTGCCCCTAGGCAGGCTGCTAGCAGGCTAGGTGTTGCCCCAGCTCAGAGGTTGCACCTGGCCAGATCCAACTCTTCCGCAAGCCCGCTGGGGCTTCCAGTCCCCTGTGCACTTTCCCTACCACCTTCCCACTGCCTGGGACTGGGAAGGGGCTGACTTGCCCCTGGGGCAGCACAGGGAGATGGCAGGAGGGTGCCTGGGTGTGCTGGTGGCCAGAGAAGGCAGCGGGGATAGTGCTGGGGGATGCCGGAAGCCCAGGCAGGCTCAGGGAAGCTGGGGCTCGATGAGCTTCCAGCACTACGTGCACTGTTCCTGCTGCCTGCTCTGGCTGCCAGCACATCCAGCTGCCTGCCTGCCACCTCTCCACACTGCCCCAGGGGCAAGCCAGCCCATTCCCGTGTGGTCCCACGTGGCGAGAAGACAGCAGGGGTCATGCATGGGGTGCTGGAAGCCCCAGCGGGCTCTGGGAAGAGTTGGATCCAGCCAGGTGGTGCCTCTGAGCTGGAGCAGCACTTGGCCCACTACCGTTGCTGCAGAGGAAAGGACCAGGGCCCTCCACAGCTCACCTCAGGGGGTTCTCTGCCTATCAGCAACTTGCCCCTCAGCCACAGCCAGGCTCCTGCTCTGACAAAAACAAAAAAAAGGAGTGGGCCCCTCACCATAATGTGACAGAAAAAATGAAATGGTTTAGTCCTCAGGTTTTTATTCTATGCCCCACCGTTTCCATTTAGGGGCACAGAATAAAACCTTGGGGATTAAAACCCTGTCATGTGTACAAGCGCCCCTTGATGTGCCCCCCTAGAGAGGATAGACAACTTGTTAAGCTGCTTACAGCGTGCTCAGAGCTCCTGCTCTAAAGCACATGAAAAGCTAATGCACAGGTAGAAAATGCAAGCATACCAGAGCCCCTTTTTCTCTTGCTGCAGAGCAGATCAATAAATAACAGGACAGGAACTCACTGCAGCTCCAGTGCCTCACACCAACCTTTGTCCCAGAAACTACAGCAGCCAGATTTGGGACAGCATGTTCTCTACTTTTCCCAGAGCTCTAGTTATCATGCAGCAAAGCAGCCAGAGACTCAACCTCCTGGAAACACTGCCAGCTCCTGAATTTGCTGCAATATCCTTTGTCTGAGGGGCTGTCTGTGTTTTCTGTGTCCACAGTTAACTGGAAGAGCTCCCAGCTGGCTGGGGGGGTTGGGGGACACAGAGAAAGAATGGGGAGCAGGGCTGGTATCTATTGGTGTGGTTGGCACTCCCAGGCTTCCTATGCATCAGTATAGTGAGCAGAGTCCAAATGAGCTTGTCCTATAAACATGGTAGTCGCTTTGCAAAGTGTTTTCTAAGAATATGAGTGCTAGTCCATCCAACACAAAAAAGCAACTTCCCGCCCATCCCTATCTCTTGGATACCCAGTGCTTACACTCCCCCAGCTGTGAGAGACTGAAGAGGGACTACCCTGGGGGAAGGTTTGTTTATTTTATTTGTATTTTTAAATTTTGTTTCAAGGGCCAAAGCAGTTCCAAATTCTGTTGGGCAAAACCCAGTAATAAAGTTCCAATCTTGACTGAGCAGAGCTTAATTGTTCAAGTTCGTATGGCTCTATCACTGGGCAAGTATTGTCCTCCCCAGACTCATCTGTCTGGGGCTTCAGATACTCCCCAAATCTGTGGCTGACATCCTATAGGCAAGCCCAATGACCCTAGGGTTCAGATGCCCCCTAGTCTCAGCTGCTGTTAACCAAAAGGCCAGGGAGCAAGCCAGGGGGAGAGCAAGAAAGCAGTCCCCTAGTGCCACAAAAGTATGCAGTTGAGTTTCCCGCACTTGGGGAAACTCTCAGGGATCAGCATGCCTGCAGTGCCAGGGACAGGCCTCACTCTGGGAAAACTACCTCTTAGCCCACTAGAGACCTGGTGATCATGGTATTTACCCTGCCAGCCCTGGAGAAAGGGTGAAGAGACTCAGGCCTTCAGACAGCAGGATGATAAAAGCCCACTGTGTTCTTGGGTCAGCCTTCTCTTCCGTCTCCCTTCAGTGGGCACATGGCCCACTTATCCCTACATTGAAAGACAAATCACTCTAAACCAGGGGTGTCAAATGTATGGCTCACAGGCTGGATCTGAACTTCAGAGTGGGTGGCGGGGGGGGGGGGGGGCTTAGAGGATGATGGGTGTCTATTCAAAGGCTTAAAAGCTAAAATGGGAAAAATGTTGGGGGGGGGGGGCAAGTGGGAGGTTCTGGAGCCATACCAGTTCAGAGGTCCTGGCAGCCATGGGGATTAACACTGCCACTTGCAGTTTGTCTGGCCCACAAGAAGACCTACAGCTTGGATCCAGCCTGCAGGGCCAAATGTGTTGGACCTAATCCACTCATCCACTGAGGTTTCCTTTGAATCTGTCACATTAGGGACCCCTCACAGCCTCTGTGGCAGGACAGAGACTGGAGGTGACTCTGACTCCACCTGCCATGGAAGCGCACCCATGGTACAGATGGGTTGTAGGAACCACCACACGGCCCAGGTCTGATAACATGAACATCAGTGAGATTGAAATTTCTGTGCAGGACCAGTGCAAGCACCCTAAGGGACAAGACGGCCAGGGCAGCAAAGCTGATGACCCACCCCCGGGTGGAAGAGGATCCTTCCTGACTGCAGCTGGGCCAGGCTTGGGAGCTGAACTAAGAACAGAGAGCGAAGGAGCCACTACCTACCCAGGACAGCGCAGTCCCTGTTGAAAACAGGAAACAAGGAATCTGTGTGCCACTTAGCTTGACAGACTGGCCTTGTTAATGTGCGCCCAGTCTTCCTTGGGCGAGGTCCAGATTTTGAAGGTGGCGGCTGTAAAATATTCCTATAACAAAAGCAGAGAGCTCCCAGGGCTTGATTGGAAGAGGAAACCTTCTGCTCCACACTCCCCAAATCCACATCAGGAACTATATTCCCTCCAGGGTGAGACCAGCTCAGGGACAGGGACTTAATGGGAGATTTGGGCCCCAGATCTTCTCCGTGGAGCAAGGACTGCTGTACGGGTGTGACGGAGAGGGAAGTATGTGTGGGAGAGGGGGGCTGATGCTGCTTGGCCTCCTCATGGAAACTTGAGGGGTGCCTCATTATTACCAGGCAGCACAGTCAGTTCTGCTGAATCAACAAGTGCCAGCCCATCCCCAGTGAGAGGCAGGCACAACCAAAGGCTCCCAAGAGGACTCCTGATCTGGGCTGCAGGTATAGTTTGGCCAACATCTGGCACACAAAGACAGTGCACGGGAACATGTCTAGGCCCTAGAGGCACACACTGCCCTGAGGCTCACACAACCTCCAGACCCACGGCCTTTCTTCATGGGGCACTGTGCATGCCTCAGAGGCATGCCCCATGGAGGGTGAGCCCAGGATGACACAAGGCATGCTGCGCACACAAGACAAACATGTACCTGTTCGGGTGTTGGGGCATATGTGCAAGGGTCTTTGATTCGGAGCCAGAAGGATCACTCTCCACAGAAGCCAAGGCCAGGGCTGATTAATCTCTGCTCAGAACAATTGTTACACATTAACTCCCTTGTTTGTCCCTAATTTCCAGCTAGTGTCTGCTGTCAGTGGACAGGGTCCACAGAGCATTCATGGCACGAGCACTGTGAATGGACCACAGCAAGGGAGAGCACAAAGGACACCCTGCAGGATCTGTGCCCATGTTCCTGGCAGTGCTGCTTCCAGGGGCCTGCTTCCCTTGCCCAGCACTGAGCTGGTCCCAATCCACAAGCAACTATTGAATACTTGAGCCTCTTGGAGCAATGGGTAAGCCAGGAAGCCAGCCTCCCACAAGCTGCAGCACAGGCAGCCCTGTTTTCTGCACTGAAGCAGCCGAGCTGCCACCTGCTGGGGAGAGATCAGTGGCAGGGGAGCACAGGGATTGCAGGTCTGGGCAGAAGGGCCTCCGGTCTGTCCTCACCCTTTCTCTGAGCAAAGCAGGAACTGCACTTATCTGGCCACTGGCCTTTGCACTTCAGGACCCTTCCTCTCGCCCCGTGTGCCCCAGTGGCTAGACAGTACACTGGCAAGGGCTTTAGGAACAAGGGGCCATCTCTGTAGTTTTCTGTTGGTCACATGCTTTTCTGCTTGTGATGGCACAGGTGGTTGCTCTGGTAACCGTCCTGCTGTCACAAGCCAATGGAATGGAAAAATGCAGCTAGAGACGGGAAATGTCTAAGGCAGCTGATGTCCTAATCTCAGGCAAACATCCTGTCTCCTTCCCCAGTGCCTCGGAGAGGGATGGAGCTGCCTCTCGCTGAATACACCAGAAAGTTTCCATTCAAGCATTGGTGGCTCTTCCCAGAGCAGGCACGGCCTGTCTAAGAGGCATAGGCAGCGTAAGGCCGGGGCTAATGGGGCTTATCCCCCCCATATGTGGGGCAGTAGGTAGGGCCTCTGGGCAGCTTGGCCACAGGCTCTGGGCGACTGCAGCAGGGGTGGGGAGGGGGGCGCACACAGCCAGGATCACAGCCCCACATGTGGATTGCTGCCCAGCAGGTGGGTAAGTATCAAGCTACTCTGTAAAAGGGAAAGGGCTGGCGGAGGGGGCAGATGAAGGCTCCCACATTGACAGAGGAAGTGGGGCAGAGGTAGGGGCTGGGGTGAATGGGGCCCTGGGGCTGGGCCAGGTTGTGGGACACTCGAAGCCCAGGCAGCTTGTCCAGGGACACATGGGGGGGCAGGGCTCTGCCACTGTGCACACCCCGGGGAGGCTTGGGGGATACGTGCCCCCCTAATCTGTGCACAGGGCAGAAGCGGGCTGCCACTGTGCGCTGGGCTCTGCACCCCGTTGCCACTGCCTCCGGAGCTGTACAACCTCATGTGCCTGCTGCCTCTGGGCTGCGCTGTGTCCCCTGCCCGCCCAGCTGTGGGATACACATCGTGTCGCTCGGCTCTGGAGGCAGCAGCAGGAGCAGGGCTCAGAGCCCAGTGCACAGCGGCAGCCCACCTCTGCCCTGCACACAGATCAGGGGGGCACGTACCCCTGGGCCCCCCTTAAGGTGCACACAGCAACGGGAGCCCCCTCTACCCTGTGCCCCTGGATGAGTCTCCCTCACCGTGGGGGCCTCGATCTGCCCTGCCCCCAGCCTTTCCCTCTCCCCCAACCCCTTCCCCCAATGACTTACCTGCTAGGTGTGGAGGAGGGGATGCACGGTCAGCCTGCCCCCCCCCACAATAATTTTTCCTCCCTCTGCCTATGCTAAGAAGCCTGCCTTGCTCTCATTAAAATCTCATTTCCTTCTCTTGCCCCTGCAGCCCTTCTTTTCTGCCCTGCCTTGCCCAGGTGCCTCAGAGAAGTGTCATGATCACAAGACCTGGCAGAGTCCCTGAGTCCAGGGGCCAGGACAATGGTGCTGAGCCTGTGGAGTGCCCCAGCATAGCAGAGCTGTGGCCCCTCCATGCTATCCCAGTACAAATCACCTAATTGATTTCAAAGAGTGAGAGCCCAGAGCCCTGAAGCTGCCTGGGGTTGAAGGCTGCCAGCTCAGAGGCAGCTGGAAATGTCACTCACCTGCAGCAGTAGCAGTGCTTCCAGCTTCAGGCTGCAGAGCCAACATCCCCTTAGATCCACTCTACAAACTGGATGTATTGGAAGGTACTGACACTGAGGGTGCAGACAGAAGTGACGGTTTTCAGCCAATATGCCTGAAAGCTGTTCATAGCTGTGACCAAACACAAGTGCATAGCTGCAGACAGCTTAAAAAATGGCCAATTGGGTGAAAATCAGACCCTTCATTGCACCAGGTATCAGAGAAAGATGTTTCAAAATGTAGCATCTTTTGTTACTTGTGTCTGCAGAGCTCCCATACTGGAAGAGGGAGTTCAGCCCCCTCCCCCCCCCAAGGGTAGGGTGGGTATATTGGACCTCCCCCCTCACAGTGGGGGAGGGCTCCAATTCACACACACCACCCTTCAGCACCAACTGGAAAGCCCCAAGAACAAACTCCCTCCACTGCCTTTCCCTGCTTCCATTTTGAAAACAGCAAGCACTGGCAGAAAGCCCTGACCATTGCTATGGGAACCTGGCTGCAGGCTCCCAGCAGCAGCTAGGTTCTCCTCCTCCCTGAAACCAACAGTGAACTTCTGTTTGGACTGGGGTAACGTTGTAACTCAGAACACTTTGCAGAAAGCTTTCTGAGTTACAGCTGGGAGATGCACTTTTGTCTGCACCCAGTGAACTCATCTGGAAGCAGTAGGTGCAGCTATAAGTGCAACTCCCAGGCCTAACTCGTGGTGTTTTACAGAAAGCGCCATGAGTTAGACTGATCCTCCCAAATCAACAGACATTAGCTATTGGGTCAGGAGGGTGGGGGATTGAGCTGCAATTTGGAGCTGATCCAGGGAAAGAGGCCCTAATCCACACACCCCATCCTCTGTCACTGGCTGGGCAACCCCCAGAACCAGTGCTGCTCCCTTCTCCCCATCCTAGTCTGAAAACAGTGCTGGGAGCAGTGCTGGGCTGTGTCAGCTGAGCCCTGCTCCTGGTGTGTGCAGACATAAATTAATGAAGCACCTTCATTTGAACCCTTGTGTAATGAGGGTTCAGATTGTTGTGGGATCAGGTTCTTTTAAAATGCTCTGCAGCCATGCACTTGTGTTTGGTCACAGCTATAGAGCACTTTCAGGGGTCAGATCAGGTGAAAATTGTCACTTCTGTCTGTGCCTAGTAGTGTACCTGCACATACGCACTTCCTTCCTCCGCAGCTTGGGCAGAGCTCCTGAGCATGCTCCCATGTACCCCTGTGCATGAGAGAGGATATAATGAAGGGGCTCCAGGCCCAGAGGTGGACCCTTCCCAGCTAACTGGGCCTGTCACTCTGGGAGAAGCTGAGGGCACCACCTGGGCATTCAGCCTTAGACCTCCCCCTCCAGGATAGCTTATATTAGGGAGGGAATTTAGCATCCCATTAACTTTCTTATCCCCTCTGTGCTGCTCCACAGGTCCTCTTGAATTGAAGCTGCACCACAACCTGTTAGTAACAAACAGGTATCTTAGTTCCTGGGTCTGGGGAGTCAAACCGGGACAGACATCCAGAGCCCGGTCAGAGTATGCCTAAAGCAGGGAGTGTTTGTTGCTGGGGACTGCTTCTGGCCATCGCTGAAGAGTGGATCAAACATGAGTCTGGCTTTAAGAAGTACTCGAATATCTGTTTATAGTCAGGGAACTACATTCTTGGCCCAAAGAAGGAAGATCTCCTGGGCCCCACAGCAAATTCCACCAGACCAGCTGGCAGGAAATCACAACATTGTTCTCTCTCTGCAGGCAGCATGTGGAAAATGATTCTTCCCAAACCCAGGCATAGTTTGAGATACAGTGCCTGCCTGTTGTCCTGCTGTGGGGAGAGACCACTGCATCTTAGTGGGCAAGCAGAACAGGCACAGCCTAAACTGCAGGGGCTGTTGAGGCCCCTCGACATTTCCTCTGCCAGTCAGCCTATAGGAACATATCTGGAGCCTGCTGAAAGTTAATACATGGCATATCCTCTCCTGCCACCTGGCACCCCATTTATCCTACACAGAAGGCATACATCAGAACCCCAGCCTCATGCCAGTCCTGTACCCCTCTCAAGAGGCCACAGCCCCTTCTTTCATTGATCTCAAAAAATATGTCAACAGAGAGCTGGTATTATCAGTCCTATTTTACAGCTGGGAAAACAAGGACATGGATGCAGGGAGCAGGAACTCATCCAAAGACACAGTGGGGGCATTGACATAAGACACTTTATTGCAAAATAGTACAGTTTACTAAGCAGCACGCGTGTGCATCGACACGTTCACATGCTTACTGAGCAGTTAACCTCGCTAATCATGAGTAAATTTGCTAACTGCAAATGCAAGTACCAAATTTACTTGCAGTTATTAACTGCACAGTAGCAGGGAGATTGCTTCCTGCCCCAGGAGCTGCCTGCTGCTGGGGCGGACTCCGTCACCAGAGCCCGAACAGGGACTATGTCCCTCTGCCCCAGCAACAGGGAACTCCAAGCCCCCTGCTCTGAAATCATGACTGCAGAGCTGGCACTAGGAGATCCTTATCTCCCAGTGCCAGCCATGTAATCACAGAGCTTGCACTGGGAGATAAAGGATTGCCCAGCACCAGCCCTTCTGCTTGCTGCCCCACCAGCAGATCAGGGCAGGGGGCTGGTACCTGCCCCTCCTCTGCAGTTCTTTCCAAGTCTCCTGCCCTGACTGGGGAGCCAGGGCAAGGAGCTTCCTTCTGCCAGGGCAGGGAGGGAAACATTGTCCCCACCCTGGCAGCAGACAGACCCCTAGCGGCAGGGAGCAATGTCCCAGCCCTCACCAGGAGACAACTCTCTCCTGCTCTGATGCTTCCTGCCAGCCCCTGAGCTAGCACACAGGGGAAGCCTAGAACTCACTGTGGTGGTGGTAGGGGCCCATTGCAGAGCCCCAGGAAGTGGGAGCGGTTTGCTTCCATTAGCAACAAATCTGGTCCTGCTTCTCTACACATATAGATGCTTACCTGGCAGCATTTACTGCATCGACACGTGCACTGGACTGCGCAGTAACCACCATTACTGCACAGTCCTGGTGCCACATGGATTGTTTCTACTACTGCACAGTAGTGTCAGCATCATGGTTGATGCCTGCTGATGCAACGTGACGGTAGCTCATCGCTACACCAACATAGTGTCTCATGTAGATGTGCCCAGTGAGTCGTTAGCAGGGCTGGGGACAGAACCATACTTTTTGCCTCATATCCTGTATCCTGGTATATGGGACCAAATTTCTTCCCCAAAGATCCCTCACTGACCTCCAGAAGTAGTGGTTGGCCGTGTCTCTGCTGCAGCTGAAGGTGTGCTGGCAGCCAGCATAGACACACTCCATATTGGCTTTGATCTAGCTAGCATGGGAAACCAGCAGTAAAGACTCAGGGCATAGGCTTCAGTGTGGTCTAGCTGCCGAGTACATGCCAGAGTTCCCAGGAAGATGTGCAGCCTATGCTGTACAGCTTTCCTGCTGCAGTTACTTGTGATAGCTGTGTTAAAGCTGACATGGAATTGCCTGTGCTTACTGTAATCACACCTCTGAATGCAGCACATATATATCTTGAGAAGCTACTCCTAAACAACCCTGCTGTGGCTTACCTTTTGTTGAATTAGTAGTTAGTTACCCTAGATTTAGTAATAAAGGTGCTTCTTCCCTGCTTGCTATAACATGGTGCATGTGTAATTATTGGGTACAGATAAATGGACTCAAAGCTGCAATATTTTGTCAGAAGTATACCTTAGCAAACCAAAAGCTAGACCATGGGCTAATATAGAAACATCATGGGTTGTAAATGATGGGCCTGAGCTAACAGCTGGCTGCAGCTCCTGGGCCTGTAAATCCCACTGGTGAAGGCTGCATCAACCTCTGCCTAGTGAGACTGAACAGCTTCCTCTTCACAATTTAATACACTGTGATCCTGCAGTGGGTCTTAATGTGGCTGGAATCTGTGGAACCAAGAGCTCAATCTGAGAGGAAGGCCAGGGAAATGTCAAATTCAGAACAAACATAGGCAGCAACCAGGGGTAGGGGAAGGCTGGCTATGCTGCATATAGTGGATTATCCTTTTTCGTGATCACTACAGAGGCATATCCTGTGGAACTGACAGGTTCCAGCATGCACTGTGCCATTGTGTTCCTCCAGTCCTTAAAGAGGATAGTCACCAGCCTCTTTGACAGTTTTGTGGCTGCATCCTATGGGGATGAGTTCTCCTCCGAAGCACAGTATGCTCAGAAGTACCTTGCTGCCCTTTATACATGGTCACTTGGCCAAGCTGCTCTCTCCCCACTGGATTTTCAGAGAAAATTCAGCCCCCACTTAAGACAAGCAGTTTGTGTAAGTGTCAAAATGGGATCTGAACTCCTTTGAAAGTCTGACCTTTCGTGTGCTTAGGAAACCAGGGATTGCAGGAAAACTTCTGAGCAAGAAAACATACTGAGGGACCGCATGTGGTCCAGGCCTAGCTAACAGGGAATGGCTCTTTACAGCATGTTCTCAGGGCTTTGCTTATGAGAAATGTACTGTAATTTGGGGTGTCAAACATACAGCCCATAGGCTGGATCCAGATGGTGGACCCCTACAATCCAGCCTGTGAGTTTCAGATTGATATTACGTGCTACATGTGGCTTGCCGAACCCGTCTGGTGCATGGGCTGGATCTGGTGCCAGCACACTGCATGTGATGCCAATGCTGGACTGACCTGAGTGTTAGCTCCAGTGAATGGTCCTGATCCAGCCCACAGACTGGCCCAGTGACCCTCATCTGGCCCACAGGGCCAGATATTTTTGACACCTCTGCTCTAATTGATTTCAGTTGAGCAACAAAATAAGCCAATTTATCTTTGAGAAACAGTGGGGGGGAGGGAGGGGAAGAGAAAGAGCACCCATAAACCCTCTCTCATTGAAGCTTTTGCAAGCTGTATACTTTGTCAGCTAAGTATAAGCCTCACACAAATCTACAGGCATCAGTGAACCCAAGGGTTGTTACATGCTCTTATGCTGCTTACAATGTGAAAACAGGAGCACAGCTGCCTTGTGAACAGTCACCAGTGTGCATCAAGTGAGTCCCTGCAGCCTGTGGCTCAGACACTGCTCAGGTTCTGGAAGCCGCTATAGGTGAACGGGGGCAAGGCTGGTGAACATGAGGCTGTTTTTGACAGACAGGCCACATGATTGACTTCACACCTGCTTGGGTCCTGGTCAGCCCTGAAGTAGACACTGTCAGATGAGTCACGAGAAGGATCTTCATTAAAATAGTTGTAGGGTCTCAGAAGAAAGCCAATTCCATTCCCCACAGTCACTGTGTTGGGGATATCCTCAGCATGTGGGACATGCAGGAAACCAACAGAAATCCAGGCAACCAGATCCTGTGATTGGAAGAGAGAGAGAGAGAAAAAGGGAGAGGTCAGTGGGTGATGCCAGGAGAACTCCTAGCTAGGATACCACACCTTGGGTAGACTTTGATGGACACAACCCCACTCCCTGTCAATATTACACTAAATGCAGATGCTGAGCAATGACTGATATCAGGGCCTGCAACAGACTAGTAAGTGCTTGAGTATAAACAAAGAGTAAGAGAAAATCCCTGCTGGCTGGGATGTGACCCAAGAGGGATGCTGTGTTTGGACATATGTCCCATATTTACTTGGAGACCCCTGAGGTTTGGTGGTAGAAACCTTGTCTGGCATACAGGAGACCTGGTTCTGATTCTCAGATGTGGATACAACTACAGCTGTTGAGGCACTGAACGTCTGGACTCGGCCTGACCTTTGGATTCTGTCTCAATGGCCTAAAGGGAGCATGGAAGGTCTGGACAGCCTCCATACTCCTGCCTAGGCCTGCACATCAATGGTCTGGGTGACATCTCATGCATACACCATGATCCAGAAGGATCAATGGTTGTCTACTACTACTACTACTACCATATTTACTCAAATGTAAGATAAGGTTTTCTTCCCCAACCAGCACAGGAGAAAAGCGCCTTTATTCTTATATTTGCATATAAGGAAACCACACTAAATACATTGCCTGTCTTTGAACTACTGCCAAAAGCAGCATATACTCAGTAATAGAAACCAGCTATGAAGTTGATTAAATGCAGGCAACACTGAGGATGACTATAAAATACCGATATGGGGCAAAAATGCTAATCAGAAATTAGGGAGACAGGGCCCATCTGAACCCCAAGGCCTCCAGGCTTGGGGCTTGCATGTAGGATGCCTGCTTGGATTTGGAGAATTTTGGAACTTGACTATTGGGCTTTGCCCTATTGAATTTGGAACTGATTTGGCCTTGAATTTTTTTTTTTTAATTTTGTATTCTCTCACTGCACAAAAAAAATCCCCAAACCAAAAAAAGTTTATACTCTCTCTGACTAGTTTCATAGTTGGTGGGGTCGGAAAGGACCTGAGCAGATCATCAAGTCCGACCCCCTGCCATGGCAGGAAAGAGTACTGGGGTCAAATGACCCCGGCAAAGTGTTGCAGCAGTTTCAAAAAAAGGTAAAATTCATCATTTCTGGGTAAACTAAGTCTATGGGTACTATATGCAAATTGCTACAGCTATATTTATTTTAAGGTCATTTTTTTTTCAAATGTG
>NW_017728944.1:5428006-5432367 GCF_001723895.1 Crocodylus porosus | reverse complement strand
CAGATCATCAAGTCCGACCCCCTGCCATGGCAGGAAAGAGTACTGGGGTCAAACGACCCCAGCAAGGTGTTCATCTAGCCTCCTTTTAAAGACCCCCAGGGTAGGAGCCAGCACCACTTCTCTTGGAAGCTGGTTCCAGAAGTAGGTATAAGTGTAGGAGTAGGTGCTCCTTAAAAATGTGTTTATGGAGTATGTGTGCAAAAGCCCGCAGCAATTTCAAAAAAAGTAAAATGCATCATTTCTGGGTGAACTAAGTGTAGGGGTACTATATACAAATTATTACAGTTATGTTTCTTTTAAGGTCATTTTTTTTTCAGATTTGTTTCTCACTTTCATGTGCTCAGGGAAAGCAGGGATTGACAGTAAGGAGCAGGGAAACAATTGCAAGGGAAAGAAATTGGGGTGGGGCAGAGGGCAATGTTGCTACCTGACCCCCCCAGCCCTGCAACATTTATTTTCCCTGCTGTAGCAGTGGGAGGGGGACAAATTCAAGACAAGCCTCCAAAAATTAGATTCTATACCTGGAAAATGATACCAAATTTATAAATTTTCCATATTCAGAATCAAATTACTGGGGAGTCATCTTATAATCAGGGTCACCTTATATTTGAGTAAATGAGGTATGTGCATGCAGGTGTGCGTGACCTCTATCCCCACCCCCCACAAAATGCTGTACCTGCAGCACAGAAAGGACCCTACTCACCTCATTTGTGATGGTTTCATTGTCCACAAAATCTGCAAAAGCCACAGTGGGCTTCCAAGGGTCATTCTGGTTGTAGATACTAGTACTTCTTGGCTCGTCTTCCTTCCGCTTGGTGACAGCCAGTTTGTACCTAAAGACCAGAGAGGGAGAGAAATTTCTTTGTTCTTCCCAAGTAAACTGAATCAGAGGCAATGCAGGATAGCAATGGCATCAGTGCTAGATGCCTGGCCTCCTGGGATCTGAGTCTGGGCAAGTCAACACACCTCTCTTTCCGCAGGGGAGGTAACATTCCCTGCTCCCAGGGCACATGGGGCAATAAAGAGTGCTTGTCAAGGAAAATGCCACATGCTATTTCTGTGTGGCGCCTTAGAGAGATTCCACCTATGCAAGTTACTAATGCAGGAGCCCTGCACACGCAACACTATCATGCTGTTGAGTCCATCCCAAAAGACATATCCCCTGCTTGCATACAAAGCCAAGGACAGGCATGCTAGGTGGAGAGGATATTAAAGATAGGAGCCATGAAACCCTCAGCAGCAGGAGGTCAGGTGGGCATGTAACCAAGGGCTGAATACAGCATGGGAATAGGTCTTGTGGCTGAGTCTGGGAGGAAATGACAAGGGCTAATGCATTACTGGAGCACTCTGGGTACATGGACCTTGCATGTGCCCACTTAGACTGCTCTCCAGAGAGTTCATCTGCCCTTCTTAAAGGACAAGGCCCCATAGAGAGGTTTCGGAAACAAAAAAACACAAGTGAAAGCCAAAGTGACTCATTATATATCAGCTGCCCTAAAGCTGTCTATCACAAGCCATTACATTCCACTCAAGTCCCCTGTGCTGAGGCAGTAACTTATGCTTATCCATGATTTACCAGACATGATAATACTTAATCTTACTTCACCCTCCAGATGGAGTGAGGACAAAGTCAGCAAATAGCTGCCAGGTGCATGCATTGCAAGGAGGGGGTGGCTTAAAAGAATTCTGTGTGATGTCATCAGGAAAATAGCTGGGAGTCTCTCGGGGCCTGACCCCATGGGAAACCCCCTCTTTGGCAGAGGTATCCATGGAAAGTTTGCCTAACCCTTTTACCATAATTCTAATTTTCGCTTGACAGTGTCCGTCCATTCTCACATTCTCCCTAGGCTCCAATAGGTTGGCAGGGGAAGAGTTCCTGGCCTGTTTCTCTCAATTTCGTCACAGCCCCCAGTACTATTTTTGTACAGAGATGTTGCATTCATTTCCCTTTGGTTCTTTTCTTTGTCTGTTGGCCCCCTTATCAGTGACAGATCTTTCTGGAGGCCCTTGGCATTCCTTAGCACTGAAAGGCCTGTCTGTAGGCTGCAGGGCCAGCGGACAAGGAAACCGCAACAGCAGAATACAGAATTGCAAAAACAGACTCAGCTCTGGACCCCTTCCCTGTATCTCATCCCTGTGGTAGGCCAGGTTGCCCCAAATCATATCTAAAGCAACAGCTGCTAGTGGGAGCCCTGGTTAGATGGTACAACAGTCCTAAGGCAGAGATACTGTGATGCCCTACTAAGATTAGACGGAGACAAGGTGGAGCACTGAGCTCACCATTTGACCTTGGTGTCAAGCTCCACTAGCCCATGCAGTACAGCCTTTGACAACAACCAATGCCAGCTGCCTCAGAGGAAAATATGTAGTGGGTATTACAGGGCACTTAGCATGCCTGTTACTTTAAGAAGGGAAGAGGCTGCCTGAGAAGCAGCTTGCAGATGTGGCACGGGCCAGTTAGAGTCATTTGATCAGAAAGGGGATGGGCTTGAAGTATATAAGCCCAGGCCCTGAGCTGGTCAGGCAGTCTATCCCTAAGAGCCACAGAGAGAGGAGCTGCTGGGTAATAACTGAGCTGGGGGTAAGCAACTCTGGAGGTTTTAGGAAGGGACTAAGGGGAAGAGGAGGTACCAATAGCCCTGGGAACGGGGCAGAGGAAGCTCAGAGAGGCCTGGAAGATAGAACAACAGAGCCCATAGCTCAGAATGGAACAGGGAACAGTGTAGGGAGACTGAAGGTTAGAGACTAAGGCCATAGCCCAAGACAGCTGATGATCAATATGATTGATAACATCTGTGAGGCATGGGTGTAGTTTAAGGGGTGGTAGGAGCCACAGTATAAACCCTTAAGGCAAAGTACAAGCACCTGAATACCAACAAGGGATTGGGGATCCCTGGGGCAGCCTTCCTTTTGAAAGATCAAACAACAATAAGGCATGGCAGGAAAGGAGAAGGGGACTGAAGGAAGAGCAAAGGGCATTATGGCCACCCCTGGGATGAGCACTTGTTACAGTTGGCAGTCATGGAATAGGCAGCATAGGAGAGAGGCTTCTCTTCACCCTTGAAGAGTCAGTCAGTGATGCCCTGAAGCATGAAGATGCTGGCCCACAGCTGCACCCCTGGGGGGGCTTCTCCCTGAAGCATTGACCCACCCCACTGGTTAGAGAATGCTGCAACCATAGTACAGACCCAGAGTGGGGCTCTGTAGCATCAGCAGGAATGGCTTCATTTGTAAGTATCAGCACCTACCTTGCCCAGCTGATAGACCTTTCCATGGAGCTCACTTCTGGCAGATGGTCCCCGGCAAAGCTAACCAACTGAATCCGATAGCTCCGCTGGTGTTTCCACCTGTTTTCTTGGTTGCTGGCAAAATGGAGATATCTGGGGATGTTGGAGTGAAGTGGGAATGCAGCCTGGTTCTCTTTCTCTAAGACCTTCTTGGTGAGCCGTGGACGCTGTATCTGGTGTTGGGGGCTCCAGGGAGCCTGCACTGACTCAAATACCATATCCTGGGCCACCAGAGAATTTTTATGCCCTACAAACCAAAGACAGACCCTGAGGAATGCTGTGTTGGGCTTCCACTGCTCTCAAGCATCTTACCCTTGGCTTGTGTAGGCTCCCTGGGATCCTACGACTCTCAAGCATCAGGTCCTTGGTTTGAGTAGGGAGGCTGAAGACAGAACCATTGTGAAAGAAAACAGTCCTCAAATGAGACCAGATGGAGCAGCTGGGAGCTTCCTGGGCACTCAGTATACTGGGGCAGGAAGTCTTTAAGGCAGGATTTTATTGCCCTTTGTGTGCCTAAAAGAGTTTTCCAGGTGCATAAGGGGTCTGCTTGGCAGATATGCAGAGGCTGTAATTGTATTACCCCTGAAATGTGGACATATAAGCATACCTGGGTGGTAGGGTGGCCATCATAGTTTCATGGTTTAGTTTCATAGTTTCTAGGGTCGGAAGGGACCCAAGTAGATCATCTAGTCCGACCCCCCGCCATGGCAGGAAACAATACTAGGGTCAAACGACCCCATCAAGATGTTCATCCAACCTCCTCTTAAACACCCCCAGGGTAGGAGCCAGGACCACCTCTCTTGGAAGTTGGTTCCAGATCCTAGCCGCCCTGACCGTGAAGTAGCGCTTCCTGATATCTAGCCTAAACCTGCCCTCTGCCAGCTTGTGGCCATTATTCCTGGTCACTCCTGGCAGTGCTTGGGGGAACAGGGACTCCCCCAATGCCTGGTGATCCCCCCTGACTAGTTTATAACAGGCCACTAGATCCCCACTCAGTCTTCTCTTTTGGAGGCTGAACAGATTCAGGTCCCGTAGCCTCTCCTCATAGGGCCTGCCCTGCTGCCCCCTGATCAT
>NW_017728944.1:5384193-5426895 GCF_001723895.1 Crocodylus porosus | reverse complement strand
GGCTGACTTAAACATGTCCAGCCCCTCCAGAAGCTCCCTAACTAGTTCCACGCTAACCTTTGACCCAGGTGTGCCTCCCCTGGGGCCCGAGGGGAGTTGTCTTCCAGTTGTCCAGTTGTCTTCTGTCCTCTATTGTCCAAAACTCCAGTTGTCTTCTGTCCTCTACTGATATGAAACCAGATGCCTTTATGTCCTCTATTTTTCTCTTGAAGAAAAAAAATAGAGGACATAAAGGCGTCAGGTTTCGTATCAATGGAGGACAGAGTAGCAGAAAACTGGAATGTCCTCTATGATGGCCACCCTACTGGGTGGACTGAGCATGTACAATAGGCAACACACTGGCTGGGAAAGGATGCAGCTGTGTGCATGCATGCCTGGGTATAAGTCCTGGAAAGAAGAATAGAAGGAGGGAGATCCTCCACTTTTTTTGCTCCAGTAAGCTGGGTGGTTGGGTCACTTGCCTAGAAACGACTCAGGTTCTAGATCCTCCCCCTCAAGAGGGAGATGGGGGAGTTAACCTGTAGCCCTCTGACTTCCTAGGGCAATGTTTTAACCACCGCGCCTTGGGTTGGCCATTAAGCTGGACTGTCTCCAGCACTCCTTTGATATGGAGCTCCTATACCTTGCATTTAATAGACATTGGCTACAGAGCAGTACAGTGATGAGGCTTCTGACCCATTGAGAACAAGATCTTAGCTAGGCATAGGGCCCTACTCCCTTTCAGGGCAGCAGACATCTCACTGAGCCACACACATGCTTAAGCCTCTGCAGTACAGGGGTAATAGAAAAGAACACTGTGAGCAAGTGCCAAAAGGACACTTATTTGGCTTGAAAAAATGTCTTTTCAGTGCACAAAGGGTAAGGGAATTCCACCCCTAGAGCCCTCTCTGTTGATTCACCTCACCCAGATGAGGGCCCCCGGCCTTTCTCACTCAAGGGAGAGGGTGTGTGGCTCCCATAAACATCCCCTCTACAGGCTATGGAGATCTATGAACACACAGCCATCTCTGACCTGTGCATAACTACCACATGCCTGCACAGGTGGGAGACAGTGAAACATTCACAGCTTTTAACCTGATAGGCAAGTTTCCATTAAATTCTCCCACTAGCTTGGTGCGGGATCCCCACTAGCCGTCCCACAAGCTGCTCGGCTGGTAGCAAACCAAACGCAGGGCAGCAATGACAGTACCACCCCCGCAGCAATCATCATCATCATCATTCTCTGACATCCGGTGCCAACTTCAGCTTCGCCCTTCCTCTCCTCTTTCCTGGGAAGGCAGGTGCATCCAAAGTTTATGCAATACAGTGTAATTTTTAAATTTGACTAGGTCTATCATTTTCTGTGTAGAAACAAATCCAGAAGGCTCCATAAGATAATTTATCTCCTCCTCTGTCCTGGTGGATGTTTTGCACAATGGGCCTGCTCAAACCCACACCCCATAGGCTATACAATTCAAAGCACATAGCTGCTGGCCCAGTTACTGGCTGTGTTTTAGTCCAGCATAGGCCAGCTCCCAGAGCAAGGCTAGCCCAATGTAATAGTATTCATCTCTATGCCAGGGGTGGGCAATTATTTGGGCCACAGAGCCATTTAGGGAGTTTTGGTGAACTGTTATGGGCCAGGTCAGCACCCTTTCCTCCCACCCTGACCAGCTCACTAAAACTGCTTAAGTGGCTCTTCTCCACGCTGGGCTGGGTGGTTGGGATAGGAACACGGGAAGATAGAGAGGGGCATCTGGGAGTGGGATGGCAGGGGGAGGGGGCTGCAGGTGAGAGTGCAGAGCTGGGGCCGAGCTAGAGCCACAATCCACTGCCCACATGCCCCTATGCCTGGGTGTGCAAGGCACGGATCATGCCTCTGTGCTCCATACTCTCAGGCCTCAGCCCCACACTGTCACAGCCCTGTGATCCCAGGGTCTCCATAGCTGGAACCCACGCAGGCAGGGCACACAGCCAGGCAGATGGTATGGGGCTGTGCACGGGCAGCAAGCAGCATCCAGGAGCAGGATGGATGAGTAGGGTCGGGTCCAGGAGCTTAGGACAGTTACAGCATAGGACTGGGGCCTGGGACAGAGCTGTGATCTGCTCCCTGCATGCCCCTGCCTGCAGAACCAGCACCCATCACAGTGCTGTGCAGACAGTGGATTGCAGCTCTGCCCCAGCCCCCAGCCCCACACTGTCAATGACCCGCAATCCCACCCCATGAACGCAGCCCCACCTGCCTGCCTATCCTGCTTCTGGACACTGCTCCCTGCCTGCCCACTGTCCCATCCCATCTGCCTGGCTGTATACACTTCCTACGTTGGTTCCACCCTCAGCTATGGGTGCAGGAAGGATGGGCTGGGGTGCCCAGGTAGTGGGACCAGATCCAGTGGCGGCGGCAGCTGGAAGAAGCCACCACTGCCAGGGCTGCTGGGAAGCGAGTCCAGCTGCTGTGCTGCCCCAGCCCTAGTATGTGCCCAGGGGAGGTGGGACCAACCATACATGCCACAACCTGGGCTGCCCCTAGCACTTGGGCCAGAGAAAATCCCTTGGCAGGCCATATTTTGCCCACTCCTGACTCTATGCCAACCCAGTAATTCCCAGGATGAGGGGCCAGATAAGGATGTGGCTGCATAACTCCGCTGGGCTGTAGGTGTTCTGGGTAGAGGGAATCTGCCTTAAGTTAGGACAAGCCCCTGCTGAGCCCAGGATTCAGGAGACAAAGTTGAAAGCTATGCCACTCTGGGCTGCTTTTTCTGAGCAGCAAACCCCAGGAATCAGTGCTATGGAGCTCCTGGGAGCCCCACAGTTCTTGGTGATCTTTCGGGGTGTGGCCCAAGCCCATCGTGTAGACAAACAGAAGTGTGATGTGCAGAGACCTACCTGCAACATCCAAGTCCACTTTATAATTTACGAGATGGTTGTGCATTGTGCCCAGGGTGCGCTCCCCCACTTGGTTGCCATAGTCTATGCCTGTGTCGTAGAGAAAGGACGAGCTGATGTAGCCAGTGGCATGGACTTTGACTTCAATTGCTCCATTCTGGTAGAAGATAAAGTCCCAAATGTAGTCATAGTTTATGATTGTTGAAATGGCCCTGAAGACCAAAGCTGATTTGGTCAGCCCCCCATAATACAGGGACTGGAAGTTGGAGTAATGGCGTCTCAGAGGAACGGCAGCATCGTGCTCAAAAATACATAGGGAGTTCTTATTGGCTCTGGGGGTCTCCGATTCAATTAAGTAGTACCTATCCAAATAAGTGGCTGTGTAGGGGCAATCAACTCCCCGGACCAGCTCATAAGTAAACTTCCCAATACCAAAACTGCCGTCCATGTACCTAGTCACCATCCCCCCAGGACAATTGGAGCCATAGAGTGCAAGGGCTTCCTGGAGACTCAGCTCATAGACAATCCTGTCTCCTTTGAACCTGATGTCGAACAGTCGTGGCCCTGCATTCACATCCATACCAAAGGCAAAGCTCCAGGCCTGGAATACAACGTGGTTACCTTGAATGCTGTAGCGTGGCCCGCGAGGCTCGTACTGAAAAGGGCCTGGTGCTCCAGGGCCTGCTCTGGGCTTCAGGGACCCAAACTCCTCCTCGGGGGAAACCTTTTTAACCTTTACAACACTCACGTGGCCCTGGTCGAACTCCCTCTGCAGCTGGGCCATGTCCCCATAGTACCGGCCGTTATAGAACACTTTGCTCAGCCTCCACTGGGACACGTCCAGGCTGCTGTGGTTCACCAGCACCTCCAGCCCCACTGGGTGCACGTACAAGCCGCTACCATACACCTTCTGGAACAGAGCAAACCAAGTCACACGGTCTCCAGACTGGAACCCTCGGGGGGCGGTGGTGAGGGTGGCTAAGTTGGTCCCGTCATAATCGCAGCAGTACTGAAGAAATCCTTCTGCTTTGGAGAACTCCTCAGAGATGAAGGAATCAATGTCCTTGTATTCCTTCTCAGTCACTGGCCTGCGGTGGAATGGGAGTTTCCCTCCGTACTTCTGCATTGTGAAGTCCCGATGAGTCTTCGGGCTGGGCAGGGGTCCCACCACATACTCTGTAATGTTTGGGTCTGGTTGGTTTCCAAAATACACCACAGCCAGTGCCTGCCGTGGGGGGCGAACTCCTCCATCCAAAAATAGCAGCACCTCTGCCTTGGTGGGGAGCTGCACATCGATGTAGTAAATGCAGTTGTCTGAGGGCTTTGCTTGAGAGGCATCTACCAGCGGCACTCTAAGGTTTTCCCGCAGATACCTCACCACTTGCACCATTTCTTCTGGAGTTAGATCAGCAAACACCAGGCTGTGGTCCCTGGACGTGTCCTCCTGGCCACTCTGGGTCTGGGACTCACAGCTGGTTGGTTTCTCTCTTCGAGTCAGCAGCACACAAACTAAAGCTAAAATGGTAGCGAGAGCCAGAACCAGGAGGATGAGAACTGTTTTCAGGTTCATGTTTGCTGCAGAGGCAGGAGCGGCTCTCAGAGTCTTACAGCGCGTGGTTCCCAGCTGCAGGCAGCCTTGCCAATGACAGGCTTACTATAGGAAACACATCTCGTGCGTATTCATGGGGAGGTGCAGGGTGGGAGGAGGGATATGTACTTGGAAGAGGCTTCGGGTTTGCTGGGGACCATAAAAGACGTCTTTTCCCTCTGCTTCTCCAGACTGTTCAATGTTTCTTAGGCAGCACCATATGCCATTAGTACAACCCTTGCTTCCCCGTCACACCTTTGGGAGTTGGTTACAGAGATGGATCCCAGGTCCATGGGCTTTGGGGGGCTACAGATTTAGTCAGTTTGGAAGCAGGAGGACAGAACCAAAAAGGCAACAAAACCAGAATGTACAGCTGACAAAGAAAATCAGGGGAGGCAAAGCACCCTCCAAGGCTGCTTGCCAAGGACTGTAACCTGATTCCTTCAGGCTGCAGTCACCTCCTGCCTGGTTATTACTAGAAACTTCTTTGCAGCCCCTTTCATAACCTTCCCCTGTATTTCATGCACACAGCTCTGTGCAATAATAAAATGACTTCATTTGGCTGATATCTTTAAGTGCATTTAATTTAGGGAAACTGCCTCCAGCCCTTAAGCATAGTTGTACACTATGTGGCTGCTCAGAGTTGTTGTGCAACACCCCCCACCAACCCCCAAGCACATGGAGCTTTCTAGCATCACCCTCCAAATCAGTCCCCCTTACAACTCTTATTACATCCTCCTTTTGTGCTGCTGCTTGCAACAAATTTCCCTCCACTGCCACCCCCCGCAAGTTGCTCCCTGAATCACTGTTATGAACATGTATGATACTCTGGGTAATTACCTTGCATTTGAGCTGGACCTTTAGACCCTGCCTCTTCTGCATTCATCCCCCCACAGGCTCAACTGACTCCTTTAGGTAGCATATCAAGATTCCCCCCTCCCCCCCCCCAACTCTTCTGCAGCCTCCTCCTGTAGTTTTTCTGTGACCACAGTCTATGCAAATTTTATGGGATAAACAGCCCCAGCTGGAACCAAACTGAACTCCTTGTTAGCTAGCAGGGCAGCTGACCAGGACACTGCACAGCTGTCTTTGCCTGCTTGTCTGTAAGGCATCATGCCCATCTCTGGGGCCATCCGCAAGAAAGACCTGTGACAACTGCAGTTGCAGATCAGGGAGCAGGAAGCTGCCGGGAGAGGAATGGTGCTGCTGGAGGGTTTCTACACTAAGTGGGTGCCCCAAGAAATTGAGGTAGTGATGACACATGAATATTTATATTGTAGTGTCTTGAGGACCCAGAGAGAACCCCATGTGATGGCTTCTGCACAATCCTATATGGAAAAGTGGGCATAAAGAACCCACCTGCTCTGTACAATGGTCCCAGGGCAAAGCCATTTCAGCCAACCCCATACCTATCCCACACAGTTCGAGGGGGTGCATACACCAACCATGACAGGTCACTGATGCTGATCAGATGTGATGCATCTTGCATCCTTAGCGGACTTGGCTGTGACAGAGCTGTCCCATTGCAAGGCAGCCCCAAAGACCTCTAATTGGATCTATGGAGGCAGTTAGAAAGCCAGGTGCAGCTGCCACCCAGGTGAGTAAATTGCCCTTTTCCATCTTTGACTTCTACGTTCAGCAAATGCACCTTCTCCTTCTGGCCCCCCCTATCTGCTCATTTCCTGCCTTCCTCAACTGCAGTCTCTCCAGGTGTGTTTGAGGACATCATCTGTTTCACCATTTACCATTACCCTTCCTTTCTCCTGTTCTGGGTCAGAAAATCCAAGCCCCTTTCAGCAAGCTCCTGGGAGCAGGGCAACTCCTCAGTGCTCACTGCATGAAATGAATGGCCATGCTTCATTTCCAGTACTGCCAATGGATCTATGGTGAAAGACAATATCCCATCTTTGGTGTTGCTTCTATAACCTGTGTATTGCAAATGGCAGTGATTTTCAACCAGGGTCCTGCAGCTTCTTAGGGTGCGGTGAGATCATTTTAAAGGTACCACAGGGTACCACTAAATATTAGCACTGTTAGATATGCAAACAGCAACTCATGAGTCACAAGACAACCCCAGAGATTTCAAATAGTTTCAAAAACATCCTGAGTTGTTGTAGTCTTTCGAGGTTCTTTGCAACAGAAGAATTGCTCTGTTATTTTTTCTATAGATTCACCCATTTCTATTTTTCAAGAAATGGGTGAAAGCTAAGAGTTGGTATTTTCTGAGGGGGACCTTGAGTCTAAAAAAGTTGAGAACTACTGGCCCTTGACAAAGTGTTGCCTGCAGTCTCTGCCTAGTAAGGAAGAGCTGGCCTTGCTGCACATCTCTAGCCTCACCTTTGAGGGTGGCTACACCTTGGGAACAGAAACTAGCAATGACTGAGGTGTTCTGGTGCCTGGAAAAAACAAAACTCTTCTTCTTACTTTAAAACCATGATAGGGCTTGTTACTCTTGCTTAAACTAGAAATGCATGATTAAAAACACCTGTGATCCTTTAGATGGGCACCAGGTAAGCAGAAAAGTCTGGCTTAAATACTTGTCCTTTGACTCAAAATTTCTGAGACGCATAGCCACAGTTTCATTGCAGGCAGAGGAGTTGGGAGAAAAGCAGAGGAAGCAGGAACAGGACCACACTTTTCTTTCTGGGGAGGTATCCCAAGCCCCTTAAAATCTTGCTCCTGCAATGAATGTCAGAGGGAGTGTCAGCACATGTCATCTCTGGAGAAGAGGCAGGGGCTCCAGTTGGCTTGGGCAAGACAAACAGGACTGGACAAAGCCTCAAGGGTGGGAACAAGGGCACAATCCCACCCTAGTCACTGGATATGGACCCACCCAGAGAACTTGCTGTCAGTCCCTGACATCCTTAGTTGTAGGACTGATGCTGCTCTGCGGTGGGGCTCTTCCCCTGTCACAGTGACAATGTGGCTGTTCACAAAACCTAAGACCACCGAGGGAGCTTGGATTTCAGTCAATCCTACAGGGTCCCAGCTCATATTGAGCCCAGACAGCCCCTGGGCCTGGCACTGCTTCCTCTGTAACATTTAATTTCCTTGAATCCTAAGCCTTTGCAGCCTGTCAGCCCCAGCTCCTCAAATTCATACCTTCTTGGATCTGTGATAGGAATCCCTTTCTCCTGTGACAAGTTAGAGAGCATATGCACTCCCACACCTTTTTGCACTAGTATCCTACAAGCACTGAGCCCACAGGGCATCATTATTAGCTTCTGGCCCAACTCATTCCCCCTCCTTCCTCCAGTTTGTCACTCTTCATCTTGCTCACCACAGTGACCATTCTTGGTGCTTAACTTGCACTTGTTTTTCCTGCCTCTGTCTGCTTGACAGCCCCACATGTCTTTGCATTCTCCACAGCAGCACAGGTTGTGCTTCTCTGTGCTAGGGCTTGGTCAAAGTTTCAAGTTAGAGTATGTTTTTAAGATTCAGGTGTCAGCATAGGAAATGCTGCTGAGTCCCTGTGGTCCATCAACCTTTGTGGTGGCAGGCAGTAAGAAGTATGTGCAATGGTTTAGGAATAAGGCACTTCAGAAAAATTTGGACCAAGATCAAATTTAATTATTTAAACCTGAGCTAGTTATATACTGTGCTTGTAACACCGCTAGAGGAAAGAAATTCTCCCTCCATCTCCTACTTTCTCTCTCCCCTCAACATATTGGACACACACAAAACACAACCTCAACTAAGATAAGCATCTTGTTTTTAAAAAGGTAGAAAGAAGAAAACAAGATCTTTGCTTGAAAATACTGGTAAGTAACTGAGTACCAATTTCTACAGCAGTGCCCCCAGCCAGCAGCTAGGGAGCCCTATGTGCAGTGCTGCAGCATTACTTTTACTTTGACAGTACTGCTATTACTGCATTTCTTCAATTCCCCAATTTCTCAAAGCTAAATCTTGGTGGGGGGGAAAGATGCATATTTTATGCAAGAAAATACAATACTAGATTTCAGCATGCTAATATATGGAAGATTAATACAAATTCCTCTCTCAAATACCTATCTGGCAGCACACTAAGGAACTTGTTTTCCTTTAAGGATATATTTTTAAGCAATTATAACAGCAAAGTTACAATAAAAAAGCTATGTAAATTCATTAACTACATGGATTCTAAGACAGTTCTTCAGTATGAAAATAGAGCTGTTGAGCAAAGCCACCACTCTGGTACCTCTGATTCATTTCTTTACTCCATCAATGCCCTACAACCCGTTAACTCTAGAGCAGCAGTTCCCAAACTCTGACAGATTGCGCACCACCAATTTAAAACGATACAACTTTAAGTACCACTAGAAAATTTTCCAGTTCAACCTTAAATACCACCAGCAATTTTTTCCCATATAAAAGTAATTATAATAATTCTGTTAACGCGTACCACTGACAGGTTGTCTGTATACCACTGGTGGTACGCGTACCACAGATTGGGAACTGCTGCTCTAGAGTCTTGTCATATTTTGGAAGCCGCTGTAGGTGAATGGAGGAAGATTTGGTAAACAGGAGGCTGTTTTGGACAGGCATGCTATGGGATTGACTTCACATGAACCGAAGTCCTGCTCACTCGTAAAAAAGACACTGTCAGGTGAATATATGGAGGGATCTTCATCATAATAGTTGTAGGGTCTCAGAAGAAAGCCAACTGCATTCCCTATTGTCACAGTGTTGGGCACATCCTCAGCATGTGGGATGTGAAGGAAACCAATTGTTATCCATGCAACCAGGTCCTAAGGAAGGAAACAGAGTCAAGCAATTTAATTAATTCAGGAAAACATCCAGTTAGAAGCACACACTAAGAAAAACCAGGTAAAGCTACTGTGAAAAAACCTGTGCCTAGTCCTGAATCTGTGAATGCCATGTGCTGGGCTCCTGCACTACAAGGCTGGCTCAGACAGTGGAATACATTTACTGAAGATTTCCCTTAAACTTTTCCCCTTGAGGAAATGCTGGGTTGCTTCAGTGAGTTCTGCCTCACCCCATACACAACCTTTCATGAGCAACAGCCACCACAGTGAAGGGCAGGAGGCACAGGTCAGGAGGAGGGAAAGCACAGAGCTGCTTTTTCATTCTCCGAGATTATATTACTGTTGCAAAAAAACATGTCCCTATTAGGAAATGATCCCTGAGCCAGTAAGTCAGGTTTGCAGGTATTTGTCTTGTGCCCCAGCTGGTTCATGCCAATGATAAAACTCAGTCCACTGTAATACATAGCTGCAGAACAAAGAGAGAGACGCTGGTTTACCTCATTTATGATGGTTTCATTATTTATGAAATCAGCAAAGGCCACAGTGGGTGTCCAGGGGTCATTCTGGTTGTAGATGCTACTGCTGGTTGGCTCATTTTCTTTCCGTTTAGTGACAGCCAGTTTGTACCTAAAGAGCAAAGAGGAGGACAGAAACACTCATGCTTTTCAGGATTTGCCAAATCCAGCAGCTGCACAGGACACAAGGCTGCCACCTGCTCCATGATGTGGAGGACTGTGGTATGCCCATGATATTCCATCAGGTTGCAGTCATCATAAGTAACAAAATGTGAATCTGGGACACAGCCTCTAAAAGATCTTCCACTGGTGATCAAAAAGGGATGCTCTTCCATTTGTATCCCCTCCCCAGAACTAAGGGCAATGGTATTTGTGGGACTGTAGCACCTCAGCGTCCAGATGAAGTGCTCTGACTTGGGCTGTTGTGGAGATGTGGAATAAGTTCTTCAAGAGAAGGGGTGGAAACAGCATCACCCATGGTGTTCATAATTAGGCTGAGCCAAATACCTGTAACAGGGGGCCACTAACCCCTTTTACTGGAAGTAAGTGCAGCACTACGGGGGCTGGTTACAGGATACAGCTTGCAGGGAAGCAAGCTATACAGCAGTAAGCCTGTTAGCAAGAGAGACAGGTGGCAGGCAAAGGCTGTAAAGCAGCAGGCCAAAGCAACAAGCCTGCTAACAGACCTTGAGACTGGCCCTAAAGATCAGTGGTCAGGTGACCAGGAGGGGTGGAGCACAGGGCCATATAAATCTGGCTTCTGGTAAGAAACCTCAGTCTAGCCCAGATCCCCTGAAGAGGAAGAACTCTGCAGAACTGATGAGCGTGAGCATGAAAGTTCATCTACGTATAGTTCAGAACTGTTCGTTTATGTGGATTGTTAATAGTTTTGAGACCTGGTAGTCGTGGATGAGGCCACTGAAGATGTCCCAGTGATTACATTATTGAACTGGCAGGCTGCCTGAGGCCCACTGAACCATAAGCAGGCTGCCAGAGCCTCAGAAGACAGTGCAGAGGGTGTGAGAGCCCCAGAGGACAGTGCCAAGTGGAATAGGACACTTAAAGCCACATCCTGGTTATCTGAAGGTAGCCTCCCAATGTTCTCAAAAGTGGTTGCAGATGAGTGAGGCAGATGACCAGCAGAGTGACCTGTGTGCCTGAACAGTCATCAATGGGCTGCTAAAGGGCTCCAAAGTGATGGGAGAACTGAAGCCTGTAACAAAAATACCCACAGAACAGTGGTTTTCAAACTTCTTAAAACCACAGAACCACTTCATATCACATCTGCTGTGGAATCGCTACCCCTATCCTAAAGACTGGTGCAGAGCCCAGCAGCCCAGCCCAACAATGGCAGCACGCTACTTCCCGGCCAGCCTCACCATTACCTCCAGTCTCTGTGGAATCCCTGATGACCTAATGCAGAAACCCAGTTTTGTGAAACAGTTTAAAAACCAATGCCCTACAAGAAATACACTACAGGACTTCTGAGCTAGGGCAGGGAGGCACCTGTGCTAAAAGATGCCATGGGGCTTTTCCACCTCTGACTTTTTCAACATTCAGAATCTGCCCAGCACAACTTGCCCTCTGAAATTCAGCACAACTGACAGATTCAATTAGGGAAACACCAAGAGCAGAACAGAGGTAGGATGTGAGCGAGGTGAATCGGCACAGGCTGCGTGTCTGCACCTGTGGGATCAGAACTAGCACCAGAACTCCAGAGGACACTGCAGGGTACGACTCAGATACACTGACCAAGCTGTGGCCATAGTGTGAGACAGGACAAGGAGAGCAGAGGATGCTGAAAGCGGCTGTGAAACAAGAAGTGTGGGGGAAGAAATGTGTGGCAACGGGATAAAATGTGCCAATGACACAATTCATTTCAGTAGTTTCTAACCCAGGTTTGGCTTTGGCTCTAAACTCCAAGGGATTGGCAAACAGCTTTTTGCCCAACAACCAGTGATCATGAAGAGGAAATGTAATGCTCTTTTATTATATCATGAAAGAGCCCTTGTTCATATCCACTCTAGTACACTTGAGCCATGTAGCCACTAGGGCATTCGGACACCCACAGAAGTCTTAGGCATGGACATGAGCTTGGTATTAACATATAGGAAAAAGATACCTACCTCCCCCAGCTGATGGCTCTCTCCATTGTACTTGTTTCTGGCAGATGGTCCCCAGGAAAGCTAATAATCTGGAACCTGTAACCTTGCTCATGGCCCCATTTATTTTCACTGTTGGCAGCAAAATAGACGTATCTGGGCATCTTTGAGTCCAGACGGAATGCAGCCTTGTCCTCCTTGTCCAGGACTTTCTTGATGAGCCGTGGCCGCTCTATATGGTGCTCTGGGCTCCAAGGAGCCTGCACTGTCTCAAATGCCATGTCATGGGTTACCAGAGAATTTTTTGTCCCTACAAAACATAGGCAAAACCACTGAGAAATCACTTCTTGGGTCCTCATATCCCACTTCTAGACTGCATATGCTCAATAAGTCTTAGCTTATTCTCATCACCATTCCTGCATTACAGACTCTAAACAGTGTGGTGTCTGCATGGTACTGTAGCACAAGCATCAATCACCACATATACTCCTCACACAAAGGCTTTGCTAAGGCATTGACCAAATAGGCCTCACCAGTGACTGATATATGAACTGTTTAAACAAACTCAAGCTGGAATATGCATGTAAGAGGCTGGTACAAGATAACAGAACCATATAGCGATGCCAGGAAGCGGAGTCAGATGCATCAAGCACAGGACCGCGTGGTACTTGTATGATAAAAAACGAACAGGAGCATGTAGATCAGGATGCACAAGAGGCACAGGACAGCTTGAGATAACAAGAGAATATGGTACACAGCTTCCTTGAGTCAACAAGCTTTGCCTGATAATGTGGAGTGGTGTATATGAAAGAGGAACTGGGAAACTTGGAACTTTAAATTGGCACGGAGGATGGATTTGTGCTGATGCCTTGTTGCAGACAAACAAGAGCTAGGGGGAGGGAGAGCACCATGCCTGAAGACAAAGCGTTTCTGAGCCTCACCACCACCAAGCCTTTGAGGTGGTGAGGCTCAGAAGTCCTTCTTTGTTCAGGCTGTGTTCACTGTGCACTGGAGCCAGATGAGGAACATACATGCCAAAAACAACATTTACACTTCTGTAGCTACAGGCCCAGTGCTCCAATGCCACAGGGCCCTATTAAGTCCTCCCTAGCTCTTCGTCTCAGCAATCCTTGTAGCTGTGATTTGTGGGTGAACTTGTAATTTGTCATCTACAACCATGCAGATGGTTAAGTGGGTCTGAATGGGTGCGTAGACTTGGTACTAGCCTCCAGCCAAAGAATGAGTTATCCCCAAATGAGAACACTGTACTCTGGCTAATGTACGTGACCCACCACATGTCATACATACAGGTTTTTCTCACCAACCATGGTTTTGAGTATCCACACTTAACATTCTATATACCATTTTGGTTACCACAGTATACAGTTTTGAGTAAGTACTGTTTTCTGTGGCTGCGCATCAGCCCATCACCTGCCATTTTTCTCATAAGCCTTTTGTCTTACCAACCACAGTTTTGCCAACCACGGGAACTTTCAGGAACCTAAGCCCAGCAGTTGACAAGGGAAACCTGTAGTTCTGCTCCTCAATTTGCAGTGATCTAGCAGAGCAGGGGAACCAGAAAAGTGTCAGGAAAAGCCAAGAATTTGAGAGCAGGAGCATGTCACAAGACTCCAATCAATCCAAGGTCTTGCAGCAAGCAAGTCTCAACCAGTAAGAAGATGAATCAGCAGAAAAGGTGTGCAAGAGACTGGGTAAACACAAAGACAAACCAGTGAGAAAGGATTTTTAGCAGAGGCACCAGAAGGTTGGTCCTAGGACAGACAGCCATGATGGTGTTAAATCACCACCAAATACCAGTTAACCCATCTGTAAGGTTTGCCTCCAGCACCAGTTCATGTCTCTAGGCTTGGCTCAGCATCCCCCATGAAGGAATGAAGCAAGACAGCATGAAGGAACTATGATGATAATCATATCCAAGAGGCTGAGACATCCTGAGGTACTGGCTCCCCATGGAGCAGACAGGGCAGATGCCTTCAAACCCTCATTCTTGGCACTACAGAGACTGCTTAGTGGAAAAACCCCACAGTGTGTAGGTGTATTACATGTAAAAGAACACTGACCCTCCCTGTCTGTGCATGTACAGTAATTAGCACTTGCACAGAAAAAACCCAGCGTCAGAGATGGACAGTGATTTTCCAGCTCTTTCCAATTAGATCAATCAGTGTTGGCTCAAAACTAGAAAACAAACAGCCCAAGAATCAAGGTGAAAATGCCAGGATTTTGGTACCAAGAGTTCTAGTTTTTTGTATGTCTTTTTGTCTCAGACCAGCACAGCTACAAAGTACACCCAGGAAAAAGTTGGGAAACTTCAAAGTGGGACAATTCTTGCCTGACACTTTAATAAATGAATGACATTTCCCAAGTGGTTCCTTCTGAAAGCACAGAAACACTGGAGATTAGAGCCATTGTTAGAGTCCCCATGTTCTGCCAACACAGCCAAGTAAAAAAAATCTTTCCAAGGCTCTTCCATCTATATTGGATTGCAAATTTTGACAAATAGGAATAGCCATTTCTTTCTGCCTCAAAATCTGCAAAACTCAATTGTTTTACTCCTCGTGGCAAGAGCCCAACAACAACAAATCTTATAGGGAGAGAGACCTACCACCAATATCTAGGTCCACCTTAAAATGCAGGGCATGATTATGCATGGTCCCGAGGGTGTGCTCCTCAACCCTACTTCCAAATTTAGTACCATCACCAAAGAAAAAGGAGGAACTTATGTATCCAGTGGCTTGGACTTTGACTTCAATAGCTCCATTCTGGTGGAATATAAAGTCCCAAATATAGTCATAGTTTTCAAGAGTTGAAATTGTCCTAAACACCAGAACTGAGCCGGCCAGCCCCCCGTAGTACACCTTGTTATAATGGCGTCTAACAGGGATTTCAGAATTCTCCTCAAAAATGCAGATGGAGTTTTCACGCTTCTCAGGCATGAAGGATTCAATTAAGTAGTAGCTATCCAAATACATTGCTAAGTAGGGGCAATCAACCCCTGGGACAAGTGAGAATGCAAATTTTCCAATGCTATAGCTTGCATCCAGGTATCTGGTGGACATCCCCCCTGGACTATTGGAGCCATAAATTGCAGAGGCTTCCTGGAGGCTGAGTTCATAGGCAATCCTCTCCCCCTTAAATCTAATGTCAAAAAGTCGTGGCCCTGTATTCACATCCATCCCAAAGGCAAAGCTCCAGGCCTGGAAGACAACTCGGTTGCTTCTGATGCTATAGCGAGGCCCACGAGGCTCATACTGCAAGGGCCCCAGATTCTGGTGGGGCACTCTAGGCTTCAGGGAAGAGTATCCACCATCAGGTGGGGCTTTTTTCACTTTGTCCACCTTCACGTGGCCCTGCTTGAACTCACTCTCCAGCTGCACCATCCCCTCAAAGTATTGGCCATTATAAAATACTTTCAATACCTTCCACTGGGAGATATTCAGGCTGCTGTGATCAACCAGTACCTCCAGCCCCACAGGATGCACATAAAAGCCAGGCACATTCTGAAAGTGAAGAATCCAGGTTTTGCGATCTCCAGACTGAAATCCTCGAGGGGCCACATTGAGAGATGCCAGGTTAGTCCCATTGTAGTCAAATACCTGACTCATGAAGTTTGGTGCTTTGGGGAATTCCCTGCTCTGTAAAAAAGCATCAATCTGGTTATACTCATTGCGTAGAATCAGTCTGCAATAATATGGTAGCTTCCTTCCATACTTCAGCACTGTGATGTCCCTGTGATATGTTGGCTTCGGCAGGGGGCCCACCACATATTCTGTAACATTTGGCATTGGCTGATCTCCAAAGAAAATAGCTGCTAGTGCCTGCCGTGGGGGGCGAACTCCCCCTCGATCCAAGAACCGCAGTACCTCTGCCTTGGTGGGGAGCTGCATGCTGATGTAGTAAATGCAGTTGTCAGAGGGATTTGCATGAGAGGCATCTACCAGAGGCACTCCAAGGTTTTCCTGCAGATACCTCACCACTTGCACCATTTCTCCTGGGGTAAGATCAGCAAACACCAAGCTGTGGTCATTCTGGATGCTATGTCCTGTCTTCTGGATATGCTGGGGCCTGGTACCACAGGTGGTTAGTCTCCATTCTTTACCCAGCAACAAATAAGCTAGAATAAAATTTATTACTGCAGACAAGGCTAAGAAAACATAGGCAACTTTCAAATTCATAACCTTGAAGTGGCAAAGGCAGGTCTGTTTCTTGATGTCTCTCAGTGGGTTTTGGACTGGAACTCCCAGCTGCAAGCAGCCTGTATATCCTGCTGCTTCTCTCCTGCCCGGGTGCTTGGCATATAGCTGGTCTGGGTGTAAACATACCGTATATGATAGAAAAGGAGACCTGAAATTGGAATTGAATTAAAGGACAGATCTTTCTCTCTCAGCCAGTCCAACCTGTTCTGTTTCTCTCAGCCAGTGGTTGCATAAGCAATTAGAAATACAATATTAACACTTCAGAGAAGTCATTCATTATGACTCATCTGACAGCCACTTTTTAATCACTGGCCAATATATCTCAAGCCCAAAGGACAAATATTTCCATCTTCAGAAAACCAACCCTGTGCACCATGTAGAAAGAAAGAGAATGGGAAAGACCAAGATACCACTGATACCCGAGGCCCTGGCAATGTCAGGGAATTGCTGAGGTGAGATGTGCCCAGATGATCCAGAAGGCAAACCATACCCCAAGCTGCATAGAAAGGGAAAACCCACCAGGCCCAAGCCAGTTTGGCTAGGGGGAAATCAGCTGGCAGCTGAACCCTGCACATGAGAATGGGATACAGCAGGCAAGACACCCTAGAAGAAGCTCTATGCCTAGTGACGTGTCACAGCCGCGGCAGATCTCTGACAAGTCAGAGGAAGGCAAGCCCCCCCTTGAAGCCACAGCAAGCAGCAGAGGGAAAAAAAAGGAAAATGCTTCTTGACCGCATCAGTTGGCTTGTTCAGTGAACAGACTTGCAGCAGTGACACAAATGAGTACAACTGTGTAATTACATGGGGGTGCCTGCTCGCCTGCCTGCAAGATGCAGTGATGGAACCAAGCCTGCTGGGCTTGGGGGGTGGAAATCAGTGCCATACTGCATAGTTTCATCCTTCCCCAGCTCACCAGATTTGGAAGGGCCTGGGGACCCTCTCCCATGAACCCTGCCTTTCCTTGCTGCTAAAAACCTGGGTGCATGTTGCATTAAAGCACCAAACTGTATTTCTTCCTAATTTACTTCTGGTTCACAGCCTGAGTTGCACTTTGTTCTGATGTTCGAGTGTGGGAGGGGAAGGAGGAATTAATGCCTACTTCTATTGAAAATAATTTAATTGAAACTCTGAAAGGTCTAAGCAAGCAAAAAGGTTAATCTGCCTTCCAGCTCTCTTGAAATAGGGCTGCTTAATTATATGTTAGCAAAGAAACGCTACTTATCCTCCATGTATGACGCTACCTTGCCCTTTCCTGAATCACAGGATGTCCATGTGGTTCTCACATAAATGTTGATAATGCATGTATTGGACCCAATGCATGTATTGGACCCAATGCCTGGCATCTAGAAGCTGCTTGTGTATTGATTTTTTTTTCTCCTCCACTTCTTCACTTTTTGGAAAACTCCCAGAAAAACACCAGCAGCAAGGGAGACGGAGAGAGTCCTGCCCTGTCTTTTCCCTGAATTACTTCCACTCCACTGCAGCTGTGGGTAGATCACTGGTATTAAATCCTTTGGCACAGTAGCATTATTATATGGGTTTTTCCTGAAGCAGGGGCTGAACCAGTTTGGGAAATGCTGTTCTGGGGACAAATCCAAACTGCTTCTAAGAATTCCAGTTATGCTAGGCTGTATATGCTAAGCTATAGTCAACTACAGTGCCAAAAAAGCAGTAGGGGAGAAAGGGGCCTCCTGACCACTGGATGACCCAGTAAGAAAAAAGAAATAAAGAAAATAAACATGCACTAATGAACAAAAAGACATTGAAGGAAGTATGAAAACAGCAGCTACTAATGAGTGCAGGTGTGTAAACTTGGAGGGACTTGTCCCTCACAGGTTAGGCACAGACATTACACATAAACTGGTTTAAGCCATCTGGTTTAAACCTGTAACAGAATATAAGCTCAGTGCATATAAACCAGTTTCAAAATAGCCCAAACAGGTTTGAGATACTACATTCTACCAGCTTTATCAGACTTAAGTGAGTTCAAACCGGTTTATGCAATGTCTGTCCCAGACCTCTTTCTGGTTTAAGTTAAACCAGAGTCCCCCAGCAATGCTCTCTGGGCTGGGGTATCTGCTCCAGCCCGCTGCTCCCTAGCTGTTATTTCCCCCCTCTCTCCGGTAGAGGGGGCTTATCTTGCTGCTCAATCCCTGTGAGGGATGGTGATGGCAGGGTTGGCAGTGTTGGTGTTCAGGGCAGTCAGACCCTACTGTGGTCCCTTGGAGGCAGAGGGGGGAATAACCCTCCCCCTCCCTAAGGGGCCCTGCTAGCTAGGCTCTGGCTCTGCCCCCACTCCCAAAAGAGTGACGGGGAAGTGACCGTGATGGGGGCTGAAGCCCTTGTCACGGTGTCCCAGACCGTGAGCCTCTTCCCAGCAGGGGTCCACACTGTGGGCAAGGGGGAAGGGAGTTGCCACTGATGAGCGGCGGCGCTTGGGGCAATGGCCGTCTTGGAGCCCCCATGCAGTCCACAACAGCACTGACCCCTGCTCGTGGTCCCCACGCTGAGAAGAGGCTCATGTTCTCCAGACATCAAGACAGGGGCTGCAGCCCCCATCAGGGCCCTGACCCCTTGCTGCTCCAGTGGCAGGATTGGGGCCCGATCAGGGGCTGGCCAGCAGGGCCCCTTAGGCAAGGGAGCAGGGAAGGGGGTTATCCCCCGCTCCCTCTGGTATCTGGCGGAGGGGGCAAGAGAGGATTTGCCCCATGCAGGAAGTGAATGGGGTGGCAACAGTAAGGGTGGGCAGACCCTGGTGTGGTCCCCGGGGCAGTGGGCGTAGAGGGTGAAATAACCCCCCTAAAGGTGGGGAATAACTCTCCTCCCTGCCCCCATTCCCCAGGGGCCATACCAGCTGGTGCTTGGCTGTGCCTTGGCTCTGCTGCTGCAGCAGCAAATGGGGAGTGCCAGGGAGACTCTGGCCTGAGTCTGTGCAGGTAGGACAGGGAAGGGGGGAATTAAATCCCTCTGGCCAGCTCACTTTGAGCTACTGCCAGGGGTGGCTATGCCCCCTCAGCACAGCTTCCCTGCAGCCAAGGCCTGCTCTAGCACCCCCCAGCTCCTGGCCTGAGTGAGTGCGGTCATGTGCCTGCATTTCCTCAGTCCAGAGGGAATCCATGTACAGTTGCAAACCAGTTCAATGTAGGCAGGGTGGACTAACCTGCGAAGATTGAATCAGTTCAGGCTCCGGCTTTTTGAACACCTGTCCCTAGCCTAGGGGAGAGTGAATAACATATGGTGTCTCTACCTGTCAAGGGCAAGCTTTGCTAAGTTGGACTGATTGTTAATCAGATCAACTGGTGTGCCATCTGACGACAATAAACCTTTCTAAGCTTTCATTATTGAACACATATCCAAGTTGTGTTTTCTGTGTCACCTTAGGGATCTGGAAGACAGCTTGTTAGTGTTAGCTTTCCAGACCATACAGACTTCAGCAGGCTGTATATCAAAAAGCAACAGCAACCAGATACTGTTGGAGAAAACACTCCACACACTTCAGAACAACATTTCTGAGCATAACCAGGATTGCTGTTGACTTCCAACCATCAGCATTCTCTTGAAAACAGACACCTGACCACTGATGGAGGATGCCAGATGAGCAGTCACAAGGAATTTCCTAGCTGCCCTCTCTCCCAGTACCTGCCTGCTGGATGCATATATGCCAGTGGTCCCACACTTTGAGATTTTCAGCTTTTTCTTACCTTTCATACTCACATATAGATTTTAATGAGCTTTTCATTGCTTCCTCAAAACCATGGTTGCAGAGTACAAGGATGAGACAACACAGGTCCTCCTGCACAGACACAGAGCAAGTTCTGGGAGGAACCACACTGTGAGGCTGCCTTATCTGCTGCTTTCTATGGGGCATTGCTGTACTTCAGCAGAAGAAGAGTGCTGACAGCCTTTCTAGAGCAGCAAGCCCAGAAGCAGAATATAAAAAACTCAAATAACCATTCTGACCCCTCCATCCTCATCATACATTGGCCCTACTGTGCAAGAAGCCATGTCCTGGGCGACATGCTCTTCATGCCCTTTCTCCTTTTGCCAAGGGGAAACCAGAAATCAAGGATCCTCTCTAGCGAATATTCTCCACCCTTCCCCTGGCACACATTGGGGCAAGGTGGCCAGCAGTCACTTCCAGCCGTGGGGGCTCTGCATGTTACGAGGGCTCCTGTGGCAGCACATGACTAGGCTGATGTCCCTGTCCTTCTACGTGCCTTGCAGGTAGAAGTCTCAACACTACATGAGCCAACCCTCACCATGAGCCCCTGAAAGACCTGAACCAGCAGGGAAGATGAAGCCATCAGGACTTGGTCAAAATTCATGGGAAGAGCCCTTGAATAGGAAACCATTCCCAGCCGAGACAGCATAGATGAGAACCTGTTCTGCCTCCTTTGGGGCACATGGCACATTGGATGGTGAGAACCACTCCTTGTGGTCAGCAGCACTGCTCTGGCTTACGTGTCCACATCTTGCATCCCCCTCAGACCTGTGAGCCACACGGGACAGACACAGACTTCCCAGCAGGCAGGCACTGGGAAAGATTCCCCGGGCTGCAGCACCCCACACTCTCAGCCACAATACAGACTTGGGATTGGGTGCTCTTACACTGTCCTCTGCAGGCTGGGAGCAGTACTGCCTGCCAAGCTGTACTGCTGGTTGCTAAAGAGACTGTGGGCCAAGACAGCTCCCCTCCAGTTGCAAGCAGTGCTCAACCTCAGCTCCACAAGCTACATCTGGCCCACCATGCTGAGTCACCTGGCCTGTGCAACTCCCCACCAGTCTGGACATTTGGCAAGTAACACCAACACCACTCCCCCACTGTCAAAGTTCGGAGCCTTTTGTCCAGATGGCAGTGCCAATCTAGCACTCGCAGAGCCAGAACAGGAAGCCAGATGTGCCCCAAATCCAGGCCACAGGCCAGACCCATGCCAACCCCGTCTTCAGCAAGGCTAATCAGAAAGGAATGTGAGTGCAACTAAGCCAGTTCCATCCACAAATATAAATCAGTGTTACACAGAGAGTATTGGCAAGGATGTGTGGTAGTAGTGCCCCACTCCTCCCCTCCCGTGGGACAGCCTGCTCTGGAGACAAAGCCCTGAGCACATGCCCCCAGCTTCCAGGGCCAGAACCCCATGGCTTAGTACCGGCACTTTGCTGGGCTGCAGAAGTCTGGCCAGGGCACAGGAGCTACACCAGCTGGAGCACTCAGACTAGCCTGCCCCTGCCATTGGAATTGAGGGCTGGAGCATGCAGTGACCGTCCTCCTTCTCAGCTCAAGAAGAAAGTGTTTATACCACTGCGGACCATTCCCGGGCTCACTCTTAGATACACAGCTTAACCTGAAGGGCATAGGAGTGAGGAGTCTCTCTAAGGACAGCCAGGTCACCCCATCTATCCCAGGGTTCAATCTCCGCACAATGGCTTCTTTTGCTACAGGTTTCACCCACATGCTACTCAGGGCAAGGTCTCACTGAAAAGTCAGGTCAGACCTGAAGTACAGAAGAGCAATGGGAAGGTGTTACTCCAGAGAATGAAGAAGCACAACTAAAGTAACGCTGCTTCAAAGAACAGTTAGGGACACCCCAGTCCCATTGCCTCCCTGTTACTGGAAGCACTTTTGGGGAAGACCAGCACTGAGATTTCAGTTGGCCTGCTTTTGAAGGGAATGTAAGGAAGTGTGACTGGGAACAAGCAGTCCTCAGTTAGCAGCCTTTACACTAGAAGAAGTCAAAACATCCACAACAGTAAGATAAAAACGCTGTAGTTTTGTCCACTTTAGTAAAAAAACCCACCTGCTTAGGAAATAATATCTAGCATTTCCCCTGTAACTACTCATCCAACACAGCCAGGTCCCCATAATGTTTATGGCTATAGAAAGTCAAGTGCTGACATCTCCAATCAGGAAGCCAAAACATACAAAAGAAAATCAGGGCAACTCTGTGATGCCAACTCTGATACGAATTCAGTGATCATTTCTTAAAGCTAGTGGCCATTTTTTGGATTTGGAGTTTGACTAACAGGAATGTTTGTCCTAAATTTCCTTCCATCCATGAAAACCTGTATTCCCGAGACTAACATTCATAGAATCATAGAAGTTGGGTCGGAAGGGGCCTTGTAGATCTTGACCCCCCGCCTGGGCAGGAGTAAAAAAACTGGTCTCAAATGAGTCCAGCCAGGTAGCCTCTTCTTAAAGACCCCCAGGGTAGGAGCCAGCACCACTTCCCTTGGAAGTTGGTTCCAGCTCCTAGCCGCCCTGTGAAGTAGTTCTTGCGGATGTCTAATCTAAACCTACTCTCCAATAATTTGCATCCATTGTTCCTTGTCATGCCAGGGGAGCTAGGGGAAACAGTGTCTCCCCCAAACACTTCTGGTCCCCCCTAGTGAGTTTATAGACAGTCACCAGGTCCCCCCTCAGACTTCTCTTGTGAAGGCTGAACAGGTTCAGGTCCCGCAGTCTTTCAATGTAGGGTCTGCCCTGCTGTCCCCGAATCATGCCAGTGGTCCTCCTCTGGACCCTTTCAATGTTGTCCACATCCCTCCTGAAGTGTGGAGCCCAGAACTGGACACAGTACTCCAGCTGTGGCTGACCAGCGTCACATAGAGGGGGAGGATCACCTCCCTGGCTCTACTTGAAATGCACCTGTGGATGCACGACAAGGTCTGGTTAGCCCTGCCAACCATGACCTCACATTGTCGGCCCATGTTCACCTTGGAGTCAATAATGACTCCAAGTTCCCTTTCTGCCTCCGTGCTCTCAAGAATGGAGTTTCCCATCTTATAAGTGTGCTGCTGGTTTCTAGCATGCTCACCTCACCCCAAATTCTGGTATCATCAGCGAATTTAAACAGGTTGCATTTCACCCCGCTGTCCAAATCGCTGATGATGCGGGCCCTAGGACCAAGCCCTGGGGGACTCCGCTGCCCACTTCCCCCCAGGTTGAATATGACCCGTCCACCACCACCCTCTGAGTACGGCCCTTCAGCCAATCTGCAACCCATCTGACTGCGTAGGCATCAATGCCACAGTCGCCTATTTTTTTAATGAGGATGGGGTGGGAGACGCTGTCAAAGGCCTTACCGAAGTCTAGAAAGACTACATCCACGGCAACACCTGCATCCATTGCCTTTGTGACCTGATCATAAAAGGCAATCAGGTTGGTCTGACATGACCTGCCCCTAATGAAACCATGCTGGTTGCCCTTGAGCATCATCCCTGAAGCCGGCATTCTCTTTGTCTCTGAAAGCACAGGAAATAGTTCTCCCTCTGGTCTAGGTTGACCGATTTGAATCAACATGCTATACAGGAGTTCCCAAATGCTAGGCTCTGACAAGCAACAGAGTACATTACCACTCCCTGTTGCCCTGAAAGGGAAGATGAGCATGCCAGAAGATTGTCCTGTATTGCACAGAATAGAAGGGAGCTACCTCAGCCTGCTGTGGGCTTCAGTTTACAAATGTAAAGGCAGGAAAGGATGACATTTTGCAAGAAGAGAAATTAACCGAGAAGATTTGCATAGAGAGATACATACCTCTAACATCCATATCCACTTTTTAGGTCATGGAATGGGTAGGTAGTGTCCCCAGTATATGTTCCCCAACCCCGTGGCCATACTTCAAGCCATCACCATAGAGAAAGGAAGAACTCATGTACCCTGTGGTTTGGACTGTGGCTTCAATAGCTCCGTTCTGGTAGAAGCGGAAGTCCCAGACAGTCATAGTTGGCCACAGTGGCAATGAACTGAATGACCAGGGGAGACTTAGACCCCCACAGTACCTGGACTGCAAGTTTGAGTAATGATGCCTCAGAGGAGTCTCAATGGTCAGCTCACATATACAAAGGACATTCTCCAGTTTTGCAGGGGTCATGGTCTTGGATAGGAAGTACGTGCCCAGATAGGTAGCTGATGGTAGAAAGTCAACCCCGTGGACTAATGGGAAAATCTCCCAGTGCCAAAGCTCCCATCTGTGTCCCAGGTCAACATCCCTCCAGCACAGTTGGACCCATAGACAGTCAAGGCATCCTGGACACCGATTTCATAGGCAACCCTCTCTCCCTTAAACCTGATGTCAAACAGCTGCATCTCTGTGTTCATGCTCATCACAAAAGCAAAGCTCCAGGCCTGGTAAAGGACATGGTTATTTTCAATTGGGTAGCAGGGACCACAGGGCTCATACTGCAAAAGGGAATGGTGCTGCGGGGGTTGTTCTGGGGATCAGAGGAAAATCCTCCATTTAGAGGGGCTTCCTGAACCTTCTCGACTGTCACATGGCCTTGCTTGAACTCATTTTCCAGCTGAGCCATAACCCCATAGTACTGGGGGTTATAGAACACTTTGCTCACTGGGACATGTCCCACCTGCTGTGATCCACCAGCACCTGCAGCCCCACCGGGTGCAAGAAGAAGTTGCTCATATTCTGGAAAAAGACAAAACAGATGTTACAATTGATGGACTGGAACCCGCACATGTTATTGTCGCTGTTGTAATCCTGTTTTAGGAAAGCCATGAAGAATGCGACCTTCTGCAGAAAGTTTTCAAACTGCTCATACTCATTGCCTAGCACTGGTCTGCGGCAGTATGGGAGCTCCTCTCCATATTTCCCCATGGTGATGTCGCAGCAAGTTGTTGGGATGGGCAGAGGACCCATCACATACTCCGTGATGTTCGGGTCTGGTTGGTTTCCAAAGTACACCACAGCGAGTGCCTGCTATGGGGGTAACCTCCCCCTTGATCCAAGAATTGCAGCACCTCTGCCTTGGTGGGGAGCTGCACATCAATGTAGTAAATGCAGTTGTCAGAAGGGTTTGGCATCTATCAGCAGCACCCCAAGGTTTTCCTGCAGGTACCTCACCACTTGCACCATTTCTTCTGGTATAGGATCAGAGAACACCAAGCTATGGCCCTGGGGGTTTTCCTTCTGGCTGCTTGGGGGCTGGGAATCACAGATGGTTTATTTTTCTCCTTGAGTGAGCAGCACACAAACTAAAGCTAAAATGGTGGCAAGAACCAAAGCAGGAGGATGAGGAGTTTTCAGGCTCATGTTTGCTGTAGTGTTTCATTTTCTTTTTTACGTGCTTGTGTGACAAGGTATTTAGCAGAATTTGCAGATATGTTGGAATCTGACAGGACCACACTGTGAGTGCTTCTGATGGCCTCAAATGTGCAACCTCTAGCCTATCAACCATGCACCTTAGGGCCTGCACCACCCCAGCCCCGCTGCAGTGGTGAAAGCAGAGGACATCACAAGGCCTCCGGAGTCTTCCTGTTTCAGCTGCAGTTGGGTTAATTATTACAGGAAATAAGGGGAGGCTGGGGGAGGAGATCTGAGATTTGTAATAAGTAGACTGGACAGATCTTCATTGTCTGCCCTCTCATCCCTCTGCATGTTCTTCAAAGAGAAATGAGCCCAAGACTACTGGAGCTGCAGGATACCTGACACTATAAACCAGGCTAAAAGTAGGCTCTATTGCTCATTCATTCAGACCACTGTCCTGAGGCTGCCTGCAAAGCTAGGATGCAAGTATTCAGCATTAGGTGGAAAAAATTATGACAAACCTTTAAGAGGGCAATGAATTCAAGTCATGCCACAGAATTTCTGGCTTACTGTACTTGGCCTATGACATGGCTTCCCTTTGCAGACACTCCCCACACCTCTGACAGTTCAGATTTCGGTGTGGAGAGATCTTGCTTTTCAAAAGTTGTGCCCAACAAACTTACCCTGCTTACCAAGAAAGGATTTTGCTGCCTCTGGGTGAAAGACTACAGCCCAGGGATGCAGCGAGTCTGGCAGAGGAACTTAAGCAGGCCATTGAACTTTTGTGTGCTCTCAGGCCTTGACTACATGAAGGAAGTGGGTGCCAGTATGTCTGTCCACATGTAATTACAGTGGTGCAGTCATCTCCTGTAAACAAGCCAGCACACCCTTACCCCATGTAACCTCTGCCTTGTGCCTGGCAGGTGCCTGCTTGGCATCACAATAACTACTACTAAAATTTAACATAAGCTAAACTCCGTCTCCTTGGTGCAGCTCCAGGAGTCAGCATGTCATTGCTGTTCACACAGAGCTGTCACTGAGATGGAGAGGAGGTGCGAGATCTGTGTCCGAGTGCCAAGCCAGCTCCAGTGCAGATGCCAAGTGTCTCTTAATTGCACCCTTTCTGCAGAGACAGATTTCACAGAAGGAACTTCAATGTTGCACCCTTCTCCCTGTATACTAACCTGGTTCCTTGGCATCTCACTGGGTTATAAATAAATGATGACATACACACAAGAAATTTGGGACCTGTCCACTGATGCAACACATACATTTCTGAGGTTTGTAGTAACATGAACAGACATTTAAAAGATAGCACCTAATTATTTCAGCCATCAGGTGGCACTCCCTGGCACAGCATGACAAACCAACCCTGAATGATGCTCCCCATCATTCTTTCCATTCAGGTGCTGCTGAATGGAAAACACAGCTGTGCTTCTAGCAGAAACAGGAGTCCACTATGACGGCTTGAAACCTGAACTACAAATGTTTCCAGAGCAGACAGGAGGCAGTAGATAGGGCTGCTCAAGCAAACTAATTCCACAACACAGGGCAGGAGCAGCATCACTTCACTTTAACACTGGAGAATCCAAGACACAGAAGGGGATTTCCTTTGAGATCTGGAGGAAGTGCCACGTTTAGAGCAAGGAAACCTTTGGCTCCAAAACTCACTTTTCAAAACTAGGCTGCCCCTCCCCTATCTGCCTAGACACCTCTGGCCAAATGCCACAGGCAGGATAGAGGCCACAAAAATGCACACATTTTCAAGCTGCCACCTTTTCCTGAGCCGACTGGTGTTGACTCCTGGGTTTTGGGATTTTGCTGGACTCACTTTGATAAGTGGACATATATATAAAAATTACAGTGGAAGACAAAGATAAGAGAATTTGAAAACGTGGGATTCTGCTGCCCGTCAGCTGGAGTTCTGTAGATTACAAGGTCACACTTTACCACTGCTCTACACATCACTAATACACTGGCAGAAATTAGAGATGGAGGCACAGAGACATACCTCATCAATCAAGACACATACCTCCAACATCCAAGTCCACTTTGTAGTTCATGGAATGGGTGTGCAGAGTCCCCAGCGTGTGTTCCCCAACCTTGTGGCCATACTCCAGACCATCACCGTAGAGAAAGGATGAACTCATGTACCCTGTGGCCTGGACTTTGGCTTCAATAGCTCCGTTCTGGTAGAAGAGGAAGTCCCAGATGTAGTCATAGTTGCCCACAGTGGCAATGGATCTAATGACCAGGGCAGAGTTAGTCAAGCCCCCATAGTACATGGAATGCAAGTTTGAGTAATGGCGCCTCAAAGGAGACTTGGAGTTCAGCTCAAACACACAGAGAGAGTTCTTATTAATTCTAGGCGTCTGTGACTGAACCAAATAGGGGACATCCAGATAGGTGGCTGAATAAGGACAATCGACACCCTGGACTAATGGGAAACTGAATCTCCCTATGCCAAAACTCCCATCCATGTACCTGATTGTCATCCCACCAGGGCAGTTGGAGCCATAGATGGACATGGCCTCCTGGACACTGATTTCATAGGCAATCCTCTCCCCCTTAAATCTGATGTTGAACAGTCGCATCCCTGTGTTCACGCTCATCCCAAAAGCAAAGCTCCAGGCCTGGTAAACAACTTCATTGTTTTCAATGTGGTAGCGTGGACCACGGGGCTCATACTGCAAAGGGAATGGTGCCGCAGGGGCTGCTCTGGGCCTCATGGAAGAAAATCCTCCATCTAGAGGGGCTTGTTGAACCTTGTCCACTGTCACATGGCCTTGCTTGAACTCATTTTCTAGCTGGGCCATATCCCCATAGTACTGGCCATTATAGAACACTTTGCTCACCCTCCACTGGGACAAGTCCAGGCTGCTGTGGTCCACCAACACCTCCAGCCCCACTGGGTGCAGGAAGAAGCCGCTCACATTCTGGAACAAGACAAACCACGTGTTGCGATCAGTAGACTGGAACCCCCGCGGGGCTGAGGTCATGGCTGCTAAATTGGTACGATCATAATTAAAAGTCTGACTCATAAAGGTTGGTGCCATGGGGAACACTGTCTCCCTTAGGAACCCTACAATCTCCTTGTACTCAACAGCTAGCATCGGTCTGCGGTAGTATGGGAGCTTCTCTCCATATTTCTCCATAGTAATGTCATGGTGAGTTGTTGGGATGGGCAGAGGGCCCACCACATACTCCGTGATGTTTGGGTCTGCTTGGTTTCCAAAGTACAGCACAGCCAGTGCCTGCCGTGGGGGGTAACTTCCCCCTCCATCCAAGAACTGCAGCACCTCTGTCTTGGCAGGGAGTTGAACATCAATGTAATAAATGAAGTTGTCAGAAGGGTTCGCTTGAGAGGCATCTACCAGTGGCACCCCAAGGTTTTCCTGTAGATACTTCACCACTTGCACCATTTCTTCTGGAGTCAAATCAGCAAACACCAGGCTGAAGCCCCTGGGCTTTTCCTTCTGGCTTCTCGGAGTCTGGGACTCGCAGCTCATTGGTTTTTCTCCTCGAGTCAGCAGCACACAAATTAAAGCTGAAATGGTGGCAAGAGCCAAAGCCAGGAGGATGAAGACAATTTTTAGGTTCATGTTTGCTGCGGTGGTGAAAGCAGAGGATGCCACGAAGTTTCCCGAGCAGCTTCCAGGGGAGGGTTCCCTGTTGCAGTATGCCTGTTTCAGCTGCAGTTGGGTTGATTATTACTGGAACTATGAAGAGAGGCTGGGGGAGGAGACCTGATGTCTGCGGTGACCAGAAAGGGCAGATCTCCACACCCTGGCTATCCAGCCTGCTGTGTATCCCTCCAAAAGCAATGCACTGAGAAAGCTCCTGGAGATGCCTGTGACTCATTTGACAAATTTCACATAATTTCTGTTGCTTTTTCTATCCACCCAACTTCCTGAGGCTGCCTGTAAAAGCTAGGATCATGCATCAAGTGGAGGAGCAGGTCAAGCATGCAACATGCTGTGAGCTGCTGTCACAGGAGAATGTCATGTCTTCACAACTTGTGGAATGTGTGTTATGTCTTAGGCTCCTTCTCTGTAAACATGTTCCCTGGCTTTGTGGTTTTGGATCCTAGGTTGAGTTCCTCTTTGTTTCACCTTTCACGTGGAAACTTTTCCTGAAAAATGCAGCAGCAGCAGCAGTTTGGCACCTATGCCCCAAAGTAATTGGGAATCAGGCTCAGGTCTTCAATCACAGCAAGTATTCAGCACTTGGTTACTGGCTGTGTCCTGCCACTACTCATTGACTTTCACCAGCCCATGCCCTCTGGTCAGACAAACTAGGATCATTAACCTTGCTGTTGGCCCTGGGCCAAGAAATCTCCTCCAAAGATTTCTGTGGGTCACAGTTTATGACTAGTTTTCTTACTAACTTTGGTCAAATAATGCACTTATTGGTCTCCCTACACCTCCCAAAAGCACCTGGCATCACAGCATAGCATTAAGGCAGGCACAGCAGACACACCACAGGATTCAGCACCCTGTCTAAGTACAGGATGTAGGTTTGTGATGATTAAGCCCCTTAGCTGACTCCTGCCTGCCTTCTAATCTGCATTGAAAAAAACAAACAAAAAAAAACAACAACACACAAGCCTGAGAGGTTCCAAGGTGGAGATGCAAACAAACATTTCCAGTCCTACTGCCAGCATCACAGTTGTTTTTTTTTGGCATGGACAGACCCTTCCTACTCATGGCAGCTGCCCTGCCATTGCCCCACCTTGCAGTCCCTGTACTTAGGAGATACCGCACTTGGAAAGAAAGCAGCATTGCCGCAGGACATGCTTCACCATCACAACCACAGCTGGCAGTTTTCAGCTCTCTGACCTAACTCTACACTTGTGAAAGTAAAAGAGGAAACATGACTCTTGTCTAGCAACAATCATTTCTCTCTCCTGGCAGCTTGGAGTCTAGTGCTATGGTGAGGGTTGGGACTACATTATCACCAGCCAACAAAATGCCCATGAGCAGGGAATTATGTACAACTGCACAGGACACATGCATCTTCTCTGGGGTTGTTTGGTAATATGGAGACAAGCAGAAGGGAGACAATAGAGCAGGTGCCATGGAGACAGAACCTGCTCAAGAGGTGACTCTCAGGGACTTTCAAAGGGCCTCATGCAATTCTGTGGATGACCAAAAGTAGCAGAGGATTTGGGGCTGTCTTCCAAGGCTGCATGGTATGTAGACAAAGCTCTGTTAGTGTGCATGCACTTTTTTAAATGATCATGGCACTGCTTTACAGAAGCTGGAAACACCATGGCCTTTACTACCCTAACATGCAGGCACCAACTCAGAGCAAGTAGCTGGACTGCCCAAGTACAAGGGATTGGAGCTGCGTGCTGTGGGTGTTAACACGTAGATGTAATCCACAATGACATCCTTATAAACCCCAAATACACGAGTGCAAAGTTTGTGGGAAAAGACACAGCACAGGGTTTACTTCAGTGCTGCTGCTCTCCCAAGTCTATAAGCTAAGTATTTGCCCAAAGGTTGTCCCACAGACTTCTGCTGTGATATCTGCAAATATATATTTAATACCTTACACTTCTCTTAGATTTAAACTGAGGGACCTCAAAGCAAAGAAACGGCAGTTATGCCACACAGGAGACCATGTCGGAAACCTGAATCCATTTCAAACCAAGGGAAATTCCATGAAGCTGAACTGAGAACCTGAGACAGGGTGTGTACACCAGCATCCAGTTCTTAAGAAAATTAAGTCATCTGAGCTCTTTAAAAACTACATGGGTAAGGGACTTGGTTTTACTTCTCATCACAGAGACCATGTTGAGTACTAGAATGGAGGCTTAGAAAAAACAGCAGGTCTTACTACTACCAATACAACTTGTTTACCACTATTTTGGGAAAATATCTCTCTCATCCCACACGTCTCATCCCACAGCAGTGCTGAGCTCCTCCTGTCTGTGCTCCTGAGTGGAGAATTCATACTCCACTGAAGTTTATTTTAGGTGGTTAGTTACTTTCTGGAACAAGCTGATGCTACATCTTGTGTTGGTAAGTTACCCACCTCACCCTGCCCCTACCACCATAGGGCAGGGCAGAGTTCTCCATTAGCCCGAGCAGAGCAGACTGTTCAACACAAGCAAAAGGTCCTGCTGCAAATCATTTCTACAACTTCCAGGAACCTCAGCAACAGCCAGCTTCCCTCTGAAGAGAGGTAGCACCAGAGTGCCAGACAGCAGAGCAGGGAGTCCAATACAACAGACTGCCCTTTGCCAGCTTTTCTAGCATTACCCAGGCCCAAATACTGTTCAACTCAGACATGTCTGAAATTTTCTTCTCTCAGTAGGTCTTTCCCAGCTTTCTAAGTGTCCACATGAGAATCCTCAATTCCCATTCGTTTTCACAGAGCCACTTTTAAAAAAGGGCTACGGTCCCCCGGGGAGCAGCAATGCCTTCATGGCTGTAATGGGCAATTAAAGAAGATGACATCCTGGGTAGTCTGTGCTATTTCCCACGCATATTTATCATTTGCCAGGACACTGCCATTTCTCCAGTAGAGCACAGCAGGCTGTAAAGATGGGAAGGTAAATCTCATGAATTTGCTCTGGTCTAGACACAGAAACTCCCCCCCATTCATGGCCCAGGGGAAAGTATATTTTTGCAAAGCTGCTTTCAGAGCTAGTTTGTTTTTCCAAGGTAATGCCGACAGTCTGCTTTCCATACTGCTGAGTCAGCTCCTGTAAGCATTAATCCTTCTCAGCCACAGCTCCTGTTGCCAGCACCTGCAACCTCACAAACTCAGAGGGAATTATATTTTAATCCACAGTCCTTCCCTCTCCTTGCAAGGGGTCCTGGCTTAAGGAGGACTTCCGCCTTTCCCACACCACAGGGAGTACGGTAGCGTAGGCAGCCTCATGGGAAGCAGGAAGTATGGGCAGAGTCCCTCCAGAAGCTGTTCTGCCTATTTCCTGATGGTTTGCAAGGTCTGCATGACCATCTCCAGAACACTGATAGGAGCCTGAAGCTCAGTGCTATCCAAACCTAGCTTTTCTCTGGATGGAAAAGCAGCATCCCCTAGCGGCTGCAAAACAAATCTTCCAGTCTGTCCTCAAGCAGAGTGCTGTTCCTGCTCAAAGTCAGCCCTTCCCACCAGCAAGACAGAGATACCTAGTTAAGTCACTTATTAAGTTTGAAGAACACTGTCTTAAATTGGTCCCTTCTCACGACCTTTGTGCTTACCCAAGCATAAACCCCAGGAAACATGCAGGCTCTGTTCATTAAGGTGGGAGCCCAGGTTCCAGGCTCTGTGGCAGGGAGCTCAGGAGAAGATTTCAGTCTTCTCTAAACAGAGTTCAAGCTTCATTGGGGTGAAGGGGAAAAGGAGGAACTTGGAAAATCCCGACAAAGGACCATACACTTGGATTAACACTGGGAAACAAGTCTCCCCTCACAAGGATAGGGCTGTTAGACATTCATAGGCAACTACAGCTTGGAGACAGTAACTGAACGACAGGAGAGCAAGGATTGCGGATCCACACCATGGCTTCAGCCCACTCGGGGCCACTGCTATACAGCCAAAGAGCTCCACCTGAAAGGACACCAGCGTCCCCTTAGCTTCAGACTTGTGAAAGGGCCAGAAGGGGCATGTAGCACAGCTCCTGCAACTACATATGCAGGGCACCCCTGGCAGCCAATGGTTGGCCACTCCACTGAGACTCACAATTTCACTATGAACATGCGCTCAGGAAAGCAGGGCAGACAGCATGGAACATTTGCCTAGAGGTGGAAGGCTATTATTCACACCACTGGCACACAGCTTGCCAGCCCCTCACATCCACTGCAGACTGCTCCAGAGGGACACAGAACAAAGTCACCCCATTCACTTGGATGGGTGTGTCAGACTTTAAGCCCTGGAACCACTGTGAAGGATATTACAGAAATGGGACCCCAATGAAGTAGTAAACACAAAAACACAGTCAAGGAAAAGAAGTTAGACCTGGGACACGGATGGAATGAGCAGACACAACAAAGGCAGGACTGAAGCAAGGCACACCATGTCTGACAACTCTGTGGCACACACAGGGTCTAACAAAAAGGAGTCAAAGTACCTGTATTTTAATTTGTTGACATGGTAAAATTATTACATGTGTTCATCTGGCAAGGAAAGGTGAACAAATTAAAAGGAATCAATACAAAAACACAGGGGAAGGTGCTGCTTCTAGGCAGCAGCTAAAACGCAGTTGGTTTGTTACTGAATATTTATTAACGGGAAGACTAAGATTTGACTTGCTACAAACAAAAGTCTAAATCTGAAAGGTCAGGGGCCTTCCACACTCCAGGCAAATCTCAGGAAGCCAGCAAGACACAGCGTGGCTCTCACGTACAGAGAAAGAAATCAAACCAGGACATAAGGAAGGGGAAGAAGATTCATTCCATCTGTCACGTTGTTACAATGACATGAACACAACTATTAAGGCTACTGCACAAGAAGAATAAATGGGTGTAACAGCAAGACCCAGGAAAACAAAGAGTTCCAGAAACAGCTGGCTCAATATTCTGCTGGGGGAGCAAAAGAGAAATACTATAAATAGGAAGATTTAGAAGCCTACAGTGTTGGGGATCCATTTGCCACACATACCAACTGACAACCAAACCAATCATTTCCAAAGGGGCTTGCAATGGGCCATGAAATGCTCTAGCAGTTGTGAAGAAGGAAGCATGAGAACAAACTGAATGGCTTTTCACAGGGAAAGGAACAGCCAGGAGACAAGCGCATAAGTTTAGCTAAGGGTCTGTTTGCAGTTATGGCCATTCTCAACTCTAAGAATCAGCCATCAGAACTGCCTGCTCCATTCAGATACCCCACAGCATGCAGCTGGGGACAGCAGATAACAACTTGCTTGTATATTTCACTCCTAGCTCATCCAGGGAAAAAATACCTCACATTAAAGGAGACAGGATGCAGGAAGTCACGTGTGATATTAACATTAATTTTAACCCCACAGTTTTTGTGGAGGCAACAGGAAAATTACATGCAAGAGCCAAAGACACCTGTACTCTGCATCTGCCACCCCAGCAGTGTGGGCTGGCAGATGCAAGCTCTAGTGACTTTGGCTTCACACAGCCCTGTGTGCTGGATCTAGCTGTACTACACAAAGGAAAAGGAAACCTGGGTAAGCTCGATTGTAGAACAAGCCAGAAGAGAGCTAGCCCTCTTTAATGGCACATTGAGCATAGCTTCTATCTGGGCTGGGAGAGTCACCTTCTCCGAGGGACGCATCCTCCTGTCCTTGCAGCTAGGAAGTATAGAATGGCTACTAGAATGACTTCTCCCAGCCAGGGCATCATTGCCTGGTCTCAGCTTAATGCAGAGGAAACTGCATCTGCCCCATGCCCAGAGACCCCAACAAAACTTTTTAGCTCACGGGTGAATAGGGAATCTTCAGTAGACCAGTGCCTGGTCTCTACGTCATTTCCTACCTAGGTAGGAAGAAAGGCATGATAGCATTCCTGCCTGGCTGCTGCTTTCAGCCTGCAGTAGCCTGCATGTCCCACAGCAGTGGCGCTCTCAATACCAATTACTACAAGGAGGGAGAGTTCCTGAGACCTGAACAAACCAAGCACAGAACTAGGTGAGTTTCGTTAGAATTTAACTAAGAGTGCGATACTATTTCCAGCCAGTTTCCCATCTCGATAGTCACGTAACAAACCAAGGCAATGACGGTCTTTAGTGGACTGAACAGTTCTCAAGTTCAAATGTTGACACTTAGTAGAGGGTCTCGGCATTGCTGCTCCGAGGCCTCTTGATCTTCTCGATGTTTTTAAGAATCATGTCATGCAAAGTGACCTGCAAAGAAAGAGAGAAGCTGTCGACATGCAGCCTGATAAAGGAGCATCAGCATCACTTAACAAGCTTCCCTTCACAAGCACCAGTCAAGACCACACTACAGCTCACTGGAGAGCTAAGAGCCCTTGGGCTCCTCCGCATTCCTGCCCCTGGGGTGTGGCCTTGTGGCAGCCACAGCAAATACTACTAGTGAGAACAGGTTTGTTAATGCAGAGCTGAGGAACACCCTGATCCACCTAGAAAGCCTGGAACAAAAAAATCCCACCAAAGAGCACAAGGAACCGTCAACCCCCTGACTTTTGCACTCTGGATATTGGGATTTTTCCATGAACACTCATCAGCTGGAAACAGAGACTCTAGAGTAACGGCTGCTGTGCCTGCTGGCCAAGGCACAGGAAAGAGGGCCAGGGCCAGCCAGAACTCTGCACTGGGAAAGGATCCCAAGGGCTCCCCCACTGGGGAACAAGCTGGGGCTATAGCTCTCACTCACATATTGATTCCTCAGCTCTGATATGATCAGGCGCAGACTAATGTATTCCTTCTCATCAATCTCTGTCACTGTGCGGCGATAATCCTCCTATGGAGAAGGGAAGAGATGATTGTCAGTGACTTAAGCCTGAGTGACCCTCTCCTGTACTGATGGTAAGCGGGAGGCTGTTTTCTCTTATAATTCCCTTCCATTCACTTTCCAGTTCAACCCTGACAGAAGCCTGATCCTCCCAGTTCCTGCAGGCTCCCCACCCCATAGACCAGGGGCAGGAATAATACAGCCTGCAGGCCACACAGGCCATTCTGATTCATGGGGCCCCTAAAAATTTAGAAAATTAATATTAATCTGCCTGGACAGCCTGTCAAACTGACAGCAGCACTAGAACCCAGGGGGAGCCTCAGCAGGGCTAAAAAGCCCACCCCTGCCAGCACCACCTGGCTGCCAGCTGCATCGCCCAGCCAGGGACATGGGACCACACCAGTAAGGGGATGTGTGTGTGTGTGGATGCAGGGAGAGACAGAGTTCAAAGGCTGAGTCCCACATGCACACCCCACCATACATATGCACCCACACCCCCCTTGCACTGCCATACACGCAGACCCCCCACATCCCCTCACACCCTTCCCCCTTCCTCCCACAAGCCCTATACCCAACCTACCCCCCACATATCTACACACACACCCACACATCCAGAGCCTCCCCACAAACCTATACCCACCCACCACAAAATATAAGAGTTAGGCTTTTTTTTACTGTGCAATCACCTCTATGTACACTGCATGAATGCATGTAAATCAGGACAGAAATACTTTTTGAAACCAAATTGATACGGTTGTAGATGTTTGCTTTTTAGAATACAATTTGGTATTTTTCTGGTTCCGAGATGACAAAACCTCTTGCTGAAAGGAGTACTTCCAGGGGAAATGGGAGAGACTTCTGGTGGCAAAGGGCAGGGGATGGGACTTCCGGTCACAAGATGGCAACCAGGGGCAGGGCATCCATCAAGGGGCGGGGCTACCAATGAGGCCCTTGACAACTTGTCAAAACTTGGTAAGCAACCCTCAACCCAAAATAATTGCCCACTCCTGCTGCAGACCCTGAGCAGCTGCCATTCAATGGAGCCAGTGATGAAAGAGCCCACATAAAATAGCCACAGAAACAGAAGAATGCCAGCCTCCCCAACATGTTATCTCAACCAAACTCCACTTACCACATGCGGGTATTTTGCTATTTTCGAAACCAACTTTGCTCGTGTGATATAGTATCTGGAAGGAAAAAAAGCAGATGTAATAGCCAGATGAACAGCAGTGTCCTCAAGCCTGGTCCCACCCCAGAAGACAAAAGGCTTCACCTTAAAAACACTCAACCTCTGCAGGAAGGCCCTGAGAACAGCATCCCTACCACCTACCTAGAAATCTGGTCCAGGTAGGAAGCTGCCTCACTCTCCACAGTACGAAGCTCAGCTACAGTCTCCTCCTGTAAGGAAGGTAAGGACACTGCTTTTTCCAGAACAGAAGCAAGAGCCTCTGACACCACCCTCAGGGCAAGTGCCTGAGGCCCTGAAAGTACTCTCTCAGGTCCAGAATGGAGACAGAACATGGGGCTCAAGATCAAAGGGTGCAGGTGCCAGAGAAGCCAGACAGAACCTGACCAGGATTCCCAGCCACAAAACTCCTTGCTCAGCCAAGGAACTGTCAGAGAAACCTGCACTGCTCAGGATTAGAAATAAAGCAATAAAACTAGCTCACTGCTAACCATCCTAATTCTGACTATCTCGGAATCTGGGCAAAACCAAGTCCCTGCAGCACGCAGTCTTGTTCAAATAGAGAATTGGCTAGCTTAATCTAGCAACCCAAAGGCTCAGGAGGGATCCAACCACTGTATAAATATGGCAGAGAGAAGAGAACTATTTAAACTAGAAAACAATGTGGGCACAAGAACAAATAGCTATGAACTGGTCCTGCATATGTTCAGGATGGAATTTAAAAAAGAGTTTTCTAGCTATCAGAGTAGCAAGACTCCAGTGAAGCCTTCTGGCTGGGATACTAGCTGCTTTCAGCACAGAGCTAAATAAGCTTGGGAAAGGGACTAACATGGACCCTGCTATGTATATAGGCTCAATAACCCAGGATATCCCATTTGGTCCCACAGTCATAAGTATAGCTTGGTTTTCCTGACTTGGAGCTCTATGGCTGGCTTTCTGGCTCCCCAGCAGAACAATGGCTTTGGATGCTACAGTGCAGACCATTCAATCTACTCCCAACCTGCCCCCTCAGATGCTAGGGAAGATGTTGGGGTTAAACCTCAAAACCAGCTCCACAGATACCTAGAGGCAAAACCAAATGGATCTTAAAGGCTCCAAAAGAACCAGAGATGACCTTGAGTTTTAGTCCCCCTCTACAAGCCACAGGCTGCCATACCTGAATAGAAACACCAAAGTTGTTTCCATCTTCTATCCTAGGGATAAGAAGCTGCACCCACATTTTGACCTAAAAGGAGAAAAAACATGACACTGTAAGCCAAAGTCCAACAGAAGAACCTGTCTTCCCAGAAGTTTGTTCAGAGGCCCCACTAAGCTGTTCCCCAGGCAGCTCATCCAAGGCCTGATCCAGGATCCATCAAAACACTTGCATGGTGTTTTTCAATGGATCCTGGTGCACTGACTGCTCCTTCAAATATTCTGGGAATCATGGCACACCTGAGCCAAAGCTTCTCATTGCAACACACATCTAATGCAACATCAGTTCTTTGATTTTATCAAACCAGCTCAGCATGCAGCACTGAGGACAAGCACTGTACTCAGTGAAAGGAAGGGCAACAGGAACAAGCCCTTCCAGGAAACAGCTTCTTCCCATGGTTGCAGTGATGGCTCCCTTCCATAGGAACTGATATCATGCTGCACAGTAAACTTTGGGGAACATTTCTGTCCTTTTGGGCAGAGCCTTAAAATTCCCAACAAGAGGTGGCGGGACTCAATCCTTGTAAGCTGGGGGAGCCATGACTCCATGGGAAGAAGACACCAAAATGACAATTCTACCAGCCATGGCAGGCCAGTCTCCGTCCAGTTGAGTGTTTGGGGTCCTCAGCCTTATACGCACCGTATTACACTTCTCAATCAACAGCCTGATCTCTGGTTTCACTTTCTCAATGATGTCCACCAGCTGCTGGTTGCTCTTCAGCATCCCATTGGGCATCACAAACACTTTGGTACCTAGTGGCAGAGAAGGAAGAGGTGTTTAGTTGCAGCACCTCACATAGACACCCAGGCCCAGGCATATTGCAGCTGAGATGGACAGTATGGGAGAAGGGAATATTTAGTGCAGTACTGGAAACAACTACATGGGAAGGAGCAAAGAAAAAATGGAACTGAGGCCAAAACTGTGAATAAATCGAAACACGGTGCACAGCAGCCTCCTTCCACCACAGGTAGAAGCTGCTTTTGTCTCATCTCAACTGAGCATGAGGTTGGCACCTTCCTTTTCATGAAGATATGAGGGCGCCATGGAAGCTAGAGCCAGGCATAGCTCTTTCTGCCTCCACTGGTAGGAATATTTGACAGCAATGCTCACAAAGGAAAACCAATTATTTTCATCAGAACCCAGAGGGGGTTCCTTCATGACTCAATCTCTGCCCAGTGTTCAGTTTTTGAAGAGGCAGTGCAAGAGGCCTGTGTACAGCAGTGGCGGCTGTGGCTAACAGGATAGGGTTGGTGGGTCTTATGCCATTTCATATCCCAGGTATGAAGAGCAAGCTCAGTGACAGGCAGTAGCACAGAGACAAAGGGACTCTTACCTTGGAGGGTCTCTTCACAGTCTTCCAGCTTCCTTTTTTTCATATTTGGCTAAAATGCACACACAACAAAATGTTTTACTCACAAAACAGCCATTACCTAGAATGACATCATAGAGAACAAACAGAAAATCACTACAAAACCTCTTTTATTATCCTAACTTGAGTACAGACTCTTCTCTCAAGATGGGGAAGGATTACGGAGAAAAGAGTACTGCCTCCCACAGGAATTTCTGGGCTTCACAGACCCATTCTCAAAGGGCATCAGAGCTGCAGCCCATCTTTAACAGGAACAGCCTAACTGAGCCCACAGCAAAACATGCAGTTTTAATTAGCAGATGCATGTATCACAGTCAACAAAGTAATCTTACCCCATCCAGTCCATCATGGCTGTTTGTGAGAAGGATCGGGTCAGGCACTGGGAGGTTCATGTCTGAGTGGATTTGGGTAAGATCATGAATGTTCAAGATAGGGTCCTGGAAAATAAAATTATATTAAAAAAGAATAATATTGCAAATCAAACAGCTTGTCACGTTGAACAGCCAGAGTAGACAGAAGGTCCTAGCTCTCATATTTCTTTCATAAGACAAGCAATTACAAAAAACTATTGTGGGACAGTATACTGCTACAGGTTTAAAAACAGAGTGCCATAATCATGTCTTTGTACAGTCCTGAGCCCAAAGGCAACATCACAAAAAAAAAAAAAGAAGAAGAAAACAGAAGGAACATAAAAGGAGGGTACAGAAATAGTCCACATGCTACATGAATGACCAAAAACCAACATCTTACAGAAAAATAACTGAAAATGTGTGCGTTCTGTCTAGGGCTAAAAGGTATCTGCACTACTGCTCTTCAGCTTTTATCACGTGTTACCTCCTTTGATGGAAGCCAGCACCAAGAGCCATGGTCCTGCCTGGCCAGCACCCACTGGGAAGTGCTGTGACAGCACACAGCTTACCTTAAGGAACCCGTCAAGTTCTAGCAACTTCTTTGGGAAAAAGTTTGCCACCAAGTCTTCAGCCTGAATGAGAAAAAGCCACAGACTTATATACAAGAAGAGTGCCTAAGGTTCCTAGTCAGCACTCAAGGACATGTGAGAGGCTAAGATTCTCGTAACAAAGATAGAGTGTGCAGCTTTGTCCAAAGCTAACAAATACCCCAGAGGGAATGAATCACTCTCACAGGTAGGCCTTCAGTGGAAAACCAACCAGTTTTGGCAGCTCTCCAAGACCCACAGTAACAATACAGTGGCATGTCCCTTTTGCTCAGCGAGTGGCTGACACTTGCTGTCAGCAGGGAGTCTACGGAGATCATAATAGAATCAAACAGAAAGACACACAATAAGCAAAGCACTTCCTACAGCCTCACATTACACTCTAGGGCAAGGGTGGGCAAAATGTAGCCTGTGGGCCGGATGCGGCCCGCCAGGCTGTTCTTTCTGGCCCACGGGGCCCCTACAAAATGTAGCAAATGAATATATATCTGCCCCTGGCTGCCAGTCATGTGGGCCTTGCTGGTTTGCCAAAACTCAGTAAGCGGCCCTCCACCTGATATAATTCCCCGCCCCTGCTCCAGGGCAACGAAGAAGGAACACTTACCTCACTTGTGATCCGCTCCCTGAAAGAGTCAACCTAGAAAAGAGAAAACAAAAGCTCAAAATAATGGTTCCCTCATCATCACACAGTTCTCTTAAGTTTTTCATGATCAAATAACCCAGGTGAGCTAAGCAGCACACACTCCAAAGTGACAGAATTCATCTTCTGCTGTAGAACTGCTCATGGATCAGAGCTCCTAATCATGTAACTTTCTAGCCCATGAAAGTATTAGGAAAAAAATTGAAAACTGGAACCAAGAATAACCAACCCTGTGATAATTGCTTAAGTTTGCAGATAGCCTAAAACAAAACTGCAGGGGGAAACTCCTCACCTAAATATTCAGGCTCACAATTCTGAAGACAGTGCAAGAGAGAAAGTACATGGACAGCATTAAAAACCAAACCAACCATAAAAAACAGCAATGGGGTTCTTTCAGCTTGTGTCAAGGACAGCCAGTGGAAACACCATTTGCAAAATTTACCTGAAGCTCCCCCAATCTCCAAGCTGCTGTAAACTTGTTGGATTTTGACAAAGAATTTTGCCCCACCGTGCACAGCCCCTTCCTCAGGGGCTGAGGGCCCAAGCCTCCCCCCGCCCCGAAAGCAGCCATTATGATGTCATGTCATAGAAGATCAGGTGTGCAGAAAGAAGCCTCTTCACTGCCTTCCCCACAGAAAGCTTTAATGAGAAACAGGGCAGAGCTTTCTACTGTGCAGCTAGAGCCAACTACTAACATGGCTCCAGATTCTAAATATTCTGAGAGGAACTTGCTGCTCCAAACCAAGGCTGGCTAGAAACCCCACTTGTCAGAAACCCAGCAAGCCCTGTGCAAGGAGCAGAATGCCAACTCCTTCAGTAGCAACAGAGAACAAGGAAAGTGACAGTGGAACTACTGCTAAAGTGAAAAAGGTGAGAGAGACTGCAAAGCCTGAGAATCATTCCTACTACTAACTGCAGCACAGGGTTTTTTTTGTGGTTGATATCTTTTTTTTTGGCCACCGCATGGGTTGGAATGAATCACAAAGAAGCAGGACTGGAAGGGACCTCCATAGATCAAGCTTCATGAGGACCTGATACAGAATGCCTGGCATTCAGGGTCTTGTCCACCCTTATTCCAACCATGCAGTAAAACAAACGTCACCTACAGAAAACCCTGCCTCTTGCATAACACTTGGACCAACACAGCTACAACACTTTGATACTGTTAACCGAGAAATGTAATAATAGTAGTGGCATCTACAGTGCTGATCTGGACTGTAAGTAACAGAGGAAGGCACTGGCCAAGCTGTCAGGACCCTGACAACTTATTTCCACCCACTGAAGCCTATCCTGCTGAATCCTGGACTCTGTACAGCTGTTACCCAACAGAGTCGATGCCTACCTCATTTTGACCCACAGCAAAGCCATGGAGGGAGAATGACCCACCCACTGGCAGCAGCCACAGAACACTAACTATGCCGCCCCCTCTAGACAGGTAGTGGCTGCAGCCAAGCAGGTCACCTGCACTCACCCACATCCCTTTTACTCAGCCTTATGAGAGCTGTTTCTTACTCTGTGGCCACCTCACGACTCGAGCAGCGTAACTGATAGCACAAACAGGGCCGTTGCCTTGGCAGTCAGTGCTATCAAGTACCAAGATGTTTTGCTCTGATCCTCCCAGGAAGGCCCCGTCAATCCTGCCCCTTTCCTCCCAGCCTGCTCAGTGCCACAGGCGACGTTGTCTTTTTTGCTGCCACACAGGCAACAACCAGGATGGAACGCGGGCGCCGGGCGGACCCAGGCCTGCGGCAAGACGACGCTGCCGACCACCAACCCAGGCCTTAAAAACGGCGCGAGAGCCAGCCCCACACAGCACCGTGTCCAGGCCGGGGCCCCCAACTCAGCGCCGCAGCAGAGGCGGGCGAGCGGCAGCCGAGCCGAGGACACCGCGCTGGAGGCGGGG
>NW_017728944.1:5370955-5384087 GCF_001723895.1 Crocodylus porosus | reverse complement strand
CCGCGCCTGCGCAAGCAATGGCCGCCCGCCGGCCGGCCGTGGCGGCACTTCCGATCGCGCCGCCGTGACGTCAGGCAGCAGAGGCGCGCGCCGCTCGCGACACTGCAAGCTGAGCGCCCGGCAGGTCTGTGGCTGCAGCTTGGCTCCTCCCTGCGCGCGGTGGGGTGATGACGCAGCTTCCGTAAGGGCGGGACCTGGCGCCGGAAGCGGAAGCGGGGATGTTGTGGTGTGCGGGGGCGGGGCCAGGCCAGGCCCAGGCCCAGGCCGGCGCTCCCTCTCACGGAAGGTTGTGTCGCGGGGCCGGGCCGGGTCCCTGGGGCGGGGCGGAGCTGGACCGTGGGCTCGCGTCGGGGAGGGCACAGCGGGGGCCGGCGCAGCCCGATTCGGGAGAGGGCCGGGCCTGCGGCCGCTCACACTACCTCTCACCCCCCCCACAGGCATGGAAGGCTCCAAGCTGACGGCGTGCACCATGCAGGTGAGCTTCGTGTGCCAGCGCTGCAGCCAGCCCCTCAAGCTGGACACCTCCTTCAAGATCTTGGACAGGGTCACAATCCAGGAGCTGACAGGTGAGGGGCCTGGAGGTTCGGGAAGGGCTCATGGCTGGGCAGTGAGGGACAGGGGCAGCAGCCAGGCTAGCGTTTGTGTAGCCAGAGCTCTTGTATGGGGGGCAGGTTGGAATCCCTTTGGGGGGCAGGATCCTCTTGCGGTGTATGGGCTTCACTGCCTGCGATGTGACAGGCAAGGACTCGCAGGCTTCTGTGGCCAGAAGGTGATGGAAGAGAAGTCTCTAGGCCTGAAGCCTGGCTGTCTTGTGAGAGTTGGCCAGTGAAGGTCTTGTCAGAAACTCCATGAAATAGCCAGGACCTGCTGCTACTGAGCACACCCTGCGAGCGCAGCGGGTTGTTTCAAAGACTCTGTGGCAGCTGGACCCTTGGGAGTGGATTTAAGGAAGCAAGATAGAGTAACTAGTGGAGACGCCTGGGATGCTGAAAGGAGATGGTTGCAGAAAATGCCTGTAATAATCTCATTAATTGGGCCCACTTCAGTACGGTTAACGTAGAAAACAGTCTCAGAATCACCTGATTTGTAACCTGTGAGATTTTTTTTCCCTGTTCTTTAGTAACTGTTATTTCTTCTTCAGCTCCATTACTTACTACAGTGCCTGCAAAACCAGGAGACACTCATGAGGAAGATGCTACCTTGGCAGAGGTAAGGGATCTGTCTGGGTTGAGCCAAATGTAGTTTATGTCTTTCTCATAAGTTCAGTCCTGAAGCAACAGCTTAACTGTTTTTGAAGGCTGCAGATTAACCTGAGTTGTAAACAAGTTCTTCCTGTCGGGATCATTATCCCTCTTTAGGGAGATGAATGAAGTGGAAACTGACTCAACTGTTTTGTAGTAAGGGCCAGTTGATTGGCTAATAATATGTTACTTCAATTTCTAGGAAGCCTTCACAGAAAACCGCCAGGATGGGGTATCTAGGAGATTCATTCCTCCAGCAAGGTATCACCCAGGTTTTATTCTTCTTGGCCGGTGTGTTTGCAATACATTTGTCAGGGTTTTGTGCTCCTTCGGAAATCCATCTCTAAGAACAGCTGTGATGGAAGGCATTGTAGCTGCTGTTACAATCATGTTTATTCTCAAATGATTATGGATAGAGCCTGAAAAGCCTGGATGGGAGGGGATCCCTGTACCTGTTACAAGCTGACTGATAGTAGAAATTGCACATTAAATTTGGTGCTGTGTGAACCACACTTGAGCTTATGCAGAAAGATCCTTGAATTTCTAATGTACTAATACAGGGGTTTTCAACTTCTAATAAGTGTACCCCCAGCGGTTGGATGCAGAGCGGGCGGGGAGGGAGTGGGAGTACACTGCTGCCCTTGTCCCTCGCCCTGCTTCTGGGAAGTGGTAGCACAGGGTGGTGGATGGGTGGCGGTGGTCCATCCCCACCCACCCACATGTATCCCTTAGGGTTTTCCCAAGTACCCCTGGGGATATGCATACCCCTGGTTGACAACCCCATGTACTAGTAGATCAAATGGGGACCTCACAGGCTTTTAGAGCTACTTAGTTTAGGGCCTTGTTATGTTCATTCTCCTTTTATGCAGTAGCACTAAATCCAGCTATCCCATTCACTGTTCTTGGGATGGTAATTATCACCTAAGGCAGGGGTGGCCAACCCATGGCTTGTGTACTCAAGTGGCATGAGCAGACACTGTGTTTTGCATGTGGCAGATCAGTGAACAGGTGGGGGGAAGAATGGCAGATCATGGGAGAGCAGCATTTGAGGAGGGGATGATGATGGATCTTAACTTGTGGCACGCCTCCAAAAAAGGCTTGTCACTAGGCCTGTGCGAAATGGCTAGTATTTTTTTCAGATTTGGCTGATTCAGGGGACAGGGATCTGTAATTCAAATCACTGTCCCGAATCAATTTAGCCAAATCTCCAAATCAGATGGGCCCAATCCCCCGGCTGCCGTGGCTGCCCCACCTGGCCCCAGCATCCCGGCTATTTAAAAAAAAAAACCCTGTACTCACCGAGTGCTGCCAGGTGGGGGGGCAATCCCTGCTGCCCCCTGCTGCATGGAGGGCTCTGCCATGAGCCCCCAGAAGCCCTGACGGCCGCTGCAGCCACCAGCGAGTGTGGGGCTCTTTTTTTTTTTTTTAAAAGAGCTGGGGCTGGGCAGGACAGCTATTGACAGCACTGGGAGAGAGGGTGGGGAATAGGGGCTCTTGGCAGAGCCCCCCATGCAACATGGGGCAGTTTGGATTGCCCCCATGCCTGGCAGCAGCCAGTGAATGCAGGGTTTTGGGTTTTTTTTTTTAAAGAACCAGGGGCTGGGGCTGGACGGGGCAGCCATTGACATAGCTAGAAGAGTGGTCGGGGTGGGGGGCTGGGGGATCAGACAGGGGATAGGGCCTGGCATGTGTCCCCCCATGGTCCCCGCCCAGCCCCTCACTCTATACTTACCGGCATGGAATCCAGGTCCAGTTCCCTGCAACAGCAAGTGGGGACTGCCCAAATCTCTGAAGCTCTCTGAATCTTTTCTGAATCGATTCGGAGAGCTTCAAATCAATTCAGACCTTTTTATTGGTGTTCCGATTTGATTTGGATTTGGACATTTGGCCACTGAATTGGGCCAGATTTCCTCCGAATCGAATCAACACCTGAAGCTTTGCACAGCCCTACTTGCCGCCTGCCCCCCTCCCCCCCCATCTAAGGCAGGGTTGTCTAACTGGTAACGTGTGACCTCTCAGAAGTTGAATAGCCCTGATCTAAAGCTCGGGACAAAACTACTGCTTGAAGGTTCCCATAAAGGCCATGCAGACTCTCCCACTGAACTCCATATAAGATTAATACATTGTCCCAAAGGTTATTGATCAGTTAATTCCCTTTTAATTCTTGAACAATGTGTGAGATTTAAATTAGTAGAGATGTTTCCCTTAGGAACCTGTGGGACTTGACATCAGGAAATCATTATTTTTTTCCTTCAGATATTTACAATGATTCTTTTTCCTTTAAGAATGATGTCTACAGAAAGTGCCAATAGTTTCACTCTGATTGGAGAAGCTTCTGATGGTGGAACCATGGAGAACCTCAGCAGGAGACTGAAGGCAAGCCTTCATGTGCTATGTGTATTCTGAACACACTGCAAATTGTGCTGAGTGCTTTAAACGTTGGCAGTATAAAGCTTTCTTCACCTTCTAGTCTTCAAATCCTAGTGGGAAAAAATTAAAGTTAAACCAGTTGATTGAATGTTGGTACTCAGAAAGGGCATGTGGGAGTTGTCTTGAGGGGCACAAGTCCCTTGTCTGAGAAGCAGAACCTGAAGTTGCCTTTAGATTTGCTCTACTAAGATGAGCTTTTTCTCTAGGTTACTGGTGACCTTTTTGACATTATGTCAGGACAGACAGATGTGGATCACCCTCTGTGTGAGGAATGCACAGATACCCTTCTAGACCAGTTAGACACACAGCTTAACATCACAGAGAATGAGTGCCAGAACTACAAGTGAGTGACTTGATGTTGGTCGTAATTTTGAAGAGCAGTGAAAGAATATTGATTTACTCACTTGTCTGCTAGTAATTCTTAAATGATAAAGATGTCCAACAACAAAGTGTTGGTTGTGCTGCTGGTCAGCTGCAGCTAAGCATATCAGAAGCCATAACATGTCATGTTCTGATAACTGCACTATGTATGCTTTAATAACCAGTCAGTGTCTTCTGTAGGCGATGTCTAGAGATCTTGGAACAAATGAATGAAGAAGATAAGGAAAAACTGCAAATGGAGCTGAAGGAACTCGCTCTGGAGGAGGAGCAGTTGATCCAGGAGCTGGAAGATGTGGAAAAGAACCGCAAGATTGTAGCAGAAGACTTTGAGAGGGTCAGGGCAGAAGCAGAGAGGCTGGATCAGGAGGAGGCACAGTAAGTCTTAGCTAAAACTCCATTGCGGTAGTGGTGATGATCATATAGATGACTGGGTGCATCAGCTAGGATTGTGGGTAAATACATAAATAAAGTCTCCTTAATAAATTATCAATATTGTCTGGGTACAAGTGACTTCATCTGCTACAAACTCGGATAGCCTGGTACTTCTAATTAGACCAAAAATTGCACAAGCTGTGAAGTTAGGGTTCTCCTCTCATTTCCAGGGAATGGTTCACAATGGAGTTAGTGCTCTTGCCATCTACTCTTGGTAGCTTTCTTCTTTTTGCTTTTTGAAGATATCAGAAGGAATACTGTGAATTCAAGAGGCAGCAACTGGAGTTGGATGATGAACTGAAAAGTGTTGATAACCAGATGCGTTATGCCCAGATGCAGTTGGATAAACTGAAGAAAACTAATGTGTTCAATGCAACATTTCATATCTGGTAATGTTTAGACACTGGAGTAAATGGCATCAGCTTCCAGAAATCTGCATTTCAGCATCCGTTTGGACAGTAGTTTATATAGCAATATAGGTGTGAGCACAGGTTGCATTATACCATATCGTTGCAAGCAGCTGATCAGATTTTTCTCACTGCTGAAAGGGTAACCAGGAAGAGCCTGTACAGGTTTCCCTCGCTTTATGCAGTTTCTGTATGTGTAAATTTGTTCTTATGCTGTGAGCCTTTTTATACCAAAAATTCGTTGTATGCGAGGTAAATTCACTCTTAAGCAGTTGGTGTGGTGGAAGCCCATAATCAGCTGCTTTGTGTGGTGCGTTGTGGGAGCAGCAAGCATCAAAATATCATTTATGGATCTGTGCTCCTCGCTTGTCTGCAACACCATGTTTCTGTAATTGCCGTCCCCATTATGATAGTTCCCTGTGCTTGTGTGTACTGTCTGCTGTTGGTGAATACCAAAATTGTCTTGTAAAAGTAGTAGACATGGGTCTGGGGGTTAGTACAGTTGAGGCCTTGGAAGGTATCTCTATTTGTTACATTGTAAGGTGGGTTCCCTTTATGCAAATTTGAGTTGTGCACTGTTTTCCAGGAACACATGTACAGCATAAAGCGAGGGAAACCTGTACTTTATCCAGCCTGCATACAGAACTACAAATAGGAGGGCACATAGGGCTGGGTCAAATAAGCTGTCAAACTGGATACCACACTGGCTCCAAAGCTATATTCCTAAGCAAATGGCTATGCTGGAGGGCAACTCTGAGCTTGTCCCTTATTCAGCATGGCTAGCATAGAACCTGTTTGCAGTTCTTTCTGTAATGTTTGGGATGTATTCTGAGCTCTTGAGTTGCAGTCTCCAGTTGTTAATGTACACTAACTAGCAATTAGGATGAGACCCTTTTGTGCTGTGTACCATGAATGAACCTTGCTTCAGTGATCTTATTTATGACTTCTGCCACAGGCACAGTGGACAGTTTGGCACAATTAATAACTTCAGACTTGGCCGCCTCCCCAGCGTTCCTGTAGAATGGAATGAGATCAATGCAGCTTGGGGGCAAACGGTGTTACTACTGCATGCTCTTGCCAACAAGATGGGCCTGAAGTTTCAAAGGTAAGAGCTGTCCCTGATACAACTTGGCGATTTGTAAAGCTGCTGTGGTTAAGAACACTTACATTCATTTTCTTTTTGAACTGTTACTTTCAGATACCGTCTTGTTCCATATGGGAACCATTCCTATTTAGAGTCCCTCACAGACAAATCAAAGGTAAAAAGCCTTAGTTCATGCAATGGTAATATGGTTTAAATACAGACTTCCCCAGTTCACACCAGTTGGATGGGGCAGAATACTTGCTGCAAGTTTAATAAAGTTGCTGCAGTAAATGCCTTATTCTTCAACTCTCTAGGCAGGTTGGGGGAAAGCAGAGGAGGTCTTTCCCATAAAAATATAAATTCCTGTAGCCAGATGAATTGAGCTAGTAGGCTCCAGTCCTGTCCAGTTGATTAATGGTAGATTACTGAAATGAGTAGCATGAGTGCTGGAATGTTCAAGGAGAGTCCACTGATTTCTTGAAAACAGAGGATTCCCAGTGACATCTCACTGCAAATTACAGAACATCTAAAATGGATTTTCTGATGTTTGGATTCATCTTCTATGTTTTTCAGGAGTTGCCCTTGTATTGCTCTGGAGGTTTAAGATTCTTTTGGGACAATAAATTTGATCATGCAATGGTGGCTTTCTTGGACTGCGTGCAGCAATTTAAAGAAGAGGTGGAAAAAGGCGAAACTCATTTTTGTTTGCCCTACAGGTTAGTGCTGCTCTTTATTCCACTTTCCTAATTCATGCGCTACTGCCAGAACATGTCCATCCTGATCCGCAGAACCCTTTACTTTTTTGATTCCTGGCTTCCTGGTAGCCAGTTGCAATAAATACTGCTTAAGATGTGGAGGATAAAACCCCTACGCCTGTCTTCTCTTCTGATCTAATTGGAAGGACCTGAGTGTGGTTGTTTTTTTAAACAGCAGTGCTTACATGTCTTCAAATAAGGAATGATAGAAAATGTTTAGCAGTTATGTGCAATTCATAGCTGTTTACAGTGACTGAAAAAATGTATTTTAGTCAAGTTTGACCTCCAAAGTAATCATTGGAAAGTAATCGTTTCAGGGGCAGTGGAAGGCACACTCAGTTTACAAGTAGAATTGATTAGTGGTTTCAGAGATGATACTGTTACTTGCAATGTAAATGTGCTAATGTTTTGTTTCTGCAATACAGAATGGATGTGGAAAAAGGCAAGATAGAAGATACAGGGGGCAGCGGTGGCTCTTACTCTATTAAAACCCAGTTTAATTCAGAGGAGCAATGGACAAAAGCACTCAAGTTCATGTTAACTAACCTGAAATGGGGTCTTGCCTGGGTTTCATCTCAATTCTATAACAAATGACTGCATGAAGAACTTACCATGATGGCTATGGAGTATCTGCATTTTGTTTTGAAGAATATCAGATTAAGTTGTCACTTAATATTAACCAGTACAAGATGTTTACAATACCAAAAATCCACAAGACACTTTATTTAAAATTTCATACCACAAGTAATATGTAGAAAAGCAATATGTAAAGTTATGCTGTTAAGTGGAACAGAATAAAATTAAGCTGTTCATGAAGTAGGTATTTAGCTTTTATGTATATTGTGGTTTTATGTATGTCAAAACTTATTTTACTGTACAAGTGAATATTTAATACCATTGCAACTTTTAAACAAATTGTATCTTAGGAAAATGAAGTACTAAGAATACAGTGGGTAAAAACTTATAGGCACTTTGCCTGGTCACCTTAAAGCTTGAACATATTTATTTTTTCTTTAAATCAGATACAGATGCGCACTTAACTTGGTGCCATTCAAATTTACTAGGGTTTGATACTATTTAAAATGTTGCTATAATATTTAAGTGTTTCTAACCAGTATTTCTTGCAGTCTGTTACTGCACAAAGGTGCACTGAACACTGTAATAAAACACTTTGTATTCTAGACAAGGAGTGTTCACTGAATGAAAGCACTAACTGCAGCATAACATTCCTCTGCACTGAGATGGATATATCAAAGTCTCCAAACCAAATGAAGTTTGCATCTGCCTCTCAAGGCAAGCAGTGCTGTTTGACTTGAACTTCTCCTTTAACAGTGTCTGCTACCTGAATTTTCTGTGGGGACAGATAACTGGATTAGTGGGGTATCTAGTACAGAAGATCCTAGGACAATAGTGCCCAACCTTTTGGGGCTCTAGGCCTTATGCATGGTGTGGGATGGGTCTTGATCAGTCTCTGGGTATGCTTTGGCTCATCCCCCTGGTCCTATGCACACCAAATTGGGCTGAGTCCACCTTTAGCCTTGTTGCCTCTGCCCTGGTCCTTGCATGATGGTGGGATCCGGTGCACAAAGTGATATCATCTGGCCTGTGGGGCATGAGAATTCAGTAGGGGAGCACTAGCTCTATTCATTGCCACTGCTTCTGCCTCCTACCCTTCCCAAATAATTTCCAGAGCCCTGTGGGCCAGATCACACTGCTCTGCAGACCAGAGGTTGAGAACCCCCTGCTGCAGGACATTGAGAGCTGTTACTCCAACAGCTACTATACAGGAAGAAAATACAAACTCATTTGCAGAGGTTTTATTAGAGGATTTATCATAAGCATTTTGTATATACCATGCTCGAGTCTTTTCTATGAGTGGCCTTGGCAATCCAAGCAGAGTTGTTGCTAACTTCTTTAATAGATACCTAAACCTGCAAATTTACAAAATCTAGCTGCTGTTTTTTCTTTAAAAATAAGAAAACCCTTTTTGTCCCAAATGACACTGCTATGCTCTCTCCATGAGAGATAGGGGACAGTCTGCAGAGGCTCTTACACAGCCACTATAGCTCATCAGAAAAGAGTTACCAAGTTCCTTGTTTGGTATGATAAAGGCTGGATCCTTTCCAGTAACATGCTGGCTTTGAGAAAACTGTTGCAAAAAAAATAAATCCATGTTTTCAGTTAAGTAGTGTGGTACTCCTGAAAACATTCCATCTGTCTTGCGTTGGTTTCAGTGGGTGTAGTGCCAAGACTGTGCTTTAGTATCGCATATAAAAATTCAAACATGCTTTGCGAGGTAATGCCAGTGATGCAGTTTAAATGCTCCACAACCTTTAAAAAAAATAAACCCCTACTTCAAATACTTTTTCATTTTGAAGCTTAAACTGTGAATACTTTTAAAGGAAAAGAATTAAAGGAAAAGAAACAAATGGTAATTGTGATGCCACCATGATACAGCTTGGTAACCCTTTGCAGTGGACCAAACGAAGAACCTTTCAGTAGGAGAAAAGAGAACTGAGTTTTCACACTTAGTTCATTCTACTGGAGATTATTAAAATAGGCCTTTGTTAGACTTAAACACAGGTACCTGTCATCTTAGAATCAAGGTATCCTGTAGCTAGTTTGGCAGACATCTGGTGTGCTAGAGAGGTTACTTCCATATGCAGATGCTGCTATCAACAAGCATAGATTTGTTACAGGTGTAAGAAAGTTGTAATCTTTATTTTGGAAAGAAATTAGGGCCGGGGGAAGGGCAGTTATTTTTGCAAACTGGAGATAATTGGAGATTCTGCCTTCCTGATAATTTCTACCCAGTCTTATCCCTGACTTTTTTTCCTGTTAATCCTAAACTGAAATGTTCTCCCCTCAAAATAATTTCTCTTCACACTGTGTAAATAGTAATTTTTTCATTCTTGTAAGGCTTCTAACTGCAGTGACTCTACCTGATTCCAGTGTTCAGGGTTTAGTATAAAAGCACTTGTTCCAATAATTCCAGCTGCCAAGAGCATAAAATCTTCTTTTACAGATAAAAACTTTGCTCTACAAAAAACAAAACAAAAAACCAAACCAATGATGTGTGGTTTAAAATGAGGCTGGTTCTGTATTTCAACTAGTCATGTTTAACATTTGATTTTGTGTATGTGGGACTCACTAACGCAAGTAACATTTTAACAGCATCTAGGTACAACCCTCCCCTTTAAGGTCACCTCATGCTGGTATTAATAGTTTCAACTAAAAGTTCAGTTTAGGCACCAGTTTTCTTAAAGAAAAGATAGACAAGAAGAGTGAGTTAAGGAACATTCTCCCAGTCTCCTTTCATAGCAATGTTACTAAAGCATGTGGAAATGTTGAGTGAAGCTAGTTCTATCCAGAACCAACTACTATTAATACACCGCACTTTGTGCTAATTAGTATTGATGTTACAGTAATTTATCTTCAAAACTCTCCTTTTGCAAATACTAATTAATCTATATCTGGGAGATTAGATACATACTCATTCTTCTAGAAACATCAATAGGGAGAAAGGTACTCTGATATATCCAGCATGACAAACATAGAGTGTCAAGGCAGGACTGGAATACTATTTTCTATGAAAAGGAAGTCTTGTACAGAGACTGTTCTCAGCATTTCAAAGAATTTACTTAAATCAAGAAACTTCAGTCTCATGTTCTTAGTGCATAAAAATGACCTGCTAACTGGTATTGCAAGTAACCAACTCATCATTTTGGCTTACAAAGCACTTTTCTCAGTTACTGTGCTGTCAAACTGCAGCAAATGTAAGTTAGAGATGCAAGTTTGTGTCCTTCAGCCCTTTTTTCTCTGAATACACAAAAGACTGGTATTAGTTCAAACTTGTCCTTAGACATGTAGACTTACATCTGGAGTTCATTTGGCGTTGAATTTTCAATAGAAGTCTTTAGCAATGTATTGTAGATAACATCACGCATGAGGTAAGTTAAATCCAGTAGATGCACACACATTTCATGCAATTGTTTTAAAGACAGTAAACAGCCATTATGTCCTAAGGTAAAGATTTTAGAGGGTCAGCTGTATCTATTTTGTGGCCCACACCAAATAGGAAAAATACTAGAAGCATTAGAATTGGTGCCTAAGCTTTTCAGCAGTGACTGCCATATCCTGTGAGAGCCTTAACTTGATGCTTCATAAGAGAATGTGATTTTACTCAGGTCCTCTAAGGCATTAGTCAAACACCATAAAACACAAGTCACTTTGGAAAACGTATGACCTCATATAGCGGGGGGAGCGGGGAGTAAATTTATTACTTTTTTATTAGTGTTTTGCCAAATGAGTCCAGGAGCCAACTACATCCTGTGGAGCAGAAACGCTGGATTCCTTGATCTCTACAACAGAGTAAAGCTTATTTTATCATGTGTGGCAGATGACTCTCAAGCAGATTTTATTTTGAAAGGTAGAACAAGACCTAAGATTTACCCTAGTAAATGATACTAAATAGAATGCATCAAGTCTTTAGGTTTTTTTCCCCATTAGTAATGATGACTTGCCCACAGGGACAATCCTTTTTTTCCCACTGACACTTCATATATGACTATCTCTGCAAAACATTAATCTGACACTCCTTCAAATTCACTGTTTCCATATTTTCTGCTTTTTGGCCTTTTCGTTTCTACATATTTGTTTCCTGCTGTTCATGCCCTTACCCAAGACTTCCAGGAGCAACTCAACATAGGCCAAAGGAGTTGGCACATTGATCTGGAAGTGCAGACCCTTCAAAACGGCAAGTTCTGACTCCAGCAATTCCTGTTTAGTGAATGAATAGTCTAAAGACTGCAGAAATTTCAGAACCGTGTTATTGTTAACTATCTGGAAGAAAAAAAAACAAGTTTATTTTGTGTTATTTTTAATACCTAACACCCCCTTTCCAGCAGTGAGATGCGTTTTCTCAAAACTCATGCTTTTAGTTATTAACATGACTTGCTGATATTTTCTGCTTCAGTTATGCCTGTCATTAGCTTTTATGTCTAATATGTCCTCTAAGCTAGAAGAGGAAACCAAGTTGGGTAGGTTTTGCCATAATATTATTGCTCCCCTGCCAGGCAGTACCAGATATTGAGATTCATAGAGGTCGGTGTCCTATTGGATGTGAAATCAGTGATTCTGCTTCTAGGTATCTTCTTGTACCTCTTATTTTATTTGCATTATATACACCTGTTGTGGAATAAAAATGTGGCTCTATGAAAGCTCGCTTCTCAAAAAGCATCCAAAGAACTAACGCTAGCTAAATTAAAGCAGAGAAACTTGTTACAGCATCTCTAAAAAGAAAAGGCCACGAAGCTAACAATGATTCAATATCACTCCAAAGAGTGAACGGGGCTTGTACACTAAGAAAAAGAACTTGGGTAAACTCTGAGTCACAGCAGTACCTTAAGTCTCCCACCACAATACTGGAGTTTGTGCTCTTATTAGCAACTAGATAACACAAGTCATGGGACTTTGAGCAGTAACTCTGTGGGTTGTTGCTTCTTTTCCCTAGTTTGTTGCAAAGGTGCCAGGGGTATTTTCTGAGTAAAAATTCCTTTCCTTAAAATGGATGGAGATCTAGATCTACACCCAAGCTGTTGTTAATTCATGTCACTGCTGTCTTTGAAAACAGTAATAAGTTCTGTGACCTGGGGATAAGAGAGACTGAAATCTAAATGACAAATGCTATCCTATACTGCTGAAAGCTGCAATAAGGAAGTGTTTGGTCTGCTTACGCTGTAGTGGAAGGAAAGTTTGCTTGCAAGCTGGATGCAAGACGCAAGCCGCAGCATAAACGTGTCATGCATCTGTGCTTTCAAAGAATTCCAGCTGTGGCTGTTTTCTTGTTCACTGCTTTCCCCTGGCTCTTTAGTGGAATTATACATCTCTTGTACCTGCTTAATCATAAACCTGCAAGAAAAGTCCAGCTCTCAGGAAGCAACTGCCTCTTGCTAATGGAAAGAAAAACAGTTTGTGGGCATTAAGAACACTACAGCTAGAAATCATATGTACACAGACAGTTAAAAGGCAGAGAGAAGAGTATTCTACAGCCTGCAACTGAGCATTGCAAAATGAAGAGTACATCCTATTTACTGGAACCCAAGACAGATTTCCACTTCAGTATGGGGGAGGGCTCCAGGCTGGGGCTGTTGCTGTCTGACAGGGAGTGGGGAATAGATCGGGTGGTAGGGGGAAAGACACCCACCAGTGGTCTCCCCCTACTGCTGCCCCTACACACCCTCCCCTGCCACAGGAGCCACCCTGGTCCAGCCTAGATGAGGGCAGGGGAGTGCCTGCGGTTCCAGCTGCAGCCAACCCAAACTGGGGCCACAGCCACTGTATAGGGGAAGCGGGGAGCGAGCGGAAGGTAGGGGCAGGGGCTTTCCCTAACCACAGTAGGGG
>NW_017728944.1:5366756-5370855 GCF_001723895.1 Crocodylus porosus | reverse complement strand
GGATGCGTGTGCGTGGCAAGTTTAGGACAATCTTCCAATGCTCGAGCAGCAAAGCCGGGAGGTGCCGAGGCCCTCCGTGTTCTTCACGCGCAGAATCGCACTACGGGGGCTTCAATGGTGGCGAGGCAGGCCCGGCCCCCAGCGCGCGGCGGTACCTGTTGAATATCTCCGCCGCCTGGTAGCGGGCAGGGAGGTCCAAGCGCCATTTCTCCGCTAGGAGGAAGATCAGTTCTGCGGAGAGAAGGGCACTTGGAGTCCCCGCGGGAGGGGAGGGGCGGGGCGCGGAGAGCAGCGCCCTCCGCGCTAAGGGCAGGGTAAGGCAGGGGCGCGGCCGGAGCCGTTGCTGACCCGTGGCGCGCGGCTCGCGGAAGCACCCCGCCGCCGCCGGTAACTCGCGCAGGCGCCGCTCATTGTCGGCCGCCAGGCGCAGTAGCGCCGCCTCCAGCAGCTCCGGGGCAGCCGCGCCGAAGGCCAGCCCCGGCAGCCGCCCGAACGCGCACGGAAGGCGGCCGCGGCCGGCCTGGGCCATCCTCACAATGCGTGGAGGTACCACAACTCCTCCGCGCTTCTTCTGGTCACGTGACGTGGATCCCCCAATTGCTGCGCGCCTTTCTTCCTCCCTCTCTCACGCTTCGAGACGTTTTGCCGCACGTGGAGATTGGCCAGGCCTGGGAGAGGGGTTTGAGGATCGGGGGGGGGTCAGTCGGTTTTGGCCCTTACCAAAGATGGTGGCAACGGCGCCCGGCGCCGGTGGCGTCACGCTGAGCCCGTGCGGATGTGACGTTGCCACCCCGCCCGCCGCACTTCCGAGGCGGAAGAAGCGAGCACACAGTATGGCGACGCCGTCTGGGCCGCGCGAGGACGCAGTAGCGAAGCGGATCGACCCCGCGCGGGATCCGGGCCTCAGCACCGAGCAGCGCCGCCTCGTTCAGAACGTGGAGTACGCGCATCAGCAGCGCGTCATGCAGCGCAGGCTCCGCGGCCGCAACGCGCTGCTGGCCCTCGGCATCGGCTCCATCACGCTAGGCATTTGTATCCTGCCGGGACGGGGGTGCGGGGCCGGGCGGCGGGCGGGCCAGGGGCGGTGCCGGCGTTTTCCTGAGCGGGCGCGCAGACGCCTACACCTTCTACTCGATATCCCAGGAGCGGTTCCTCGACGACCTGGAGGAGGAGGCGGCGGCGGCCCGCGCCCGGGCGGCCAAGAGTGCGACTAGCTGACCTGGCTTGTGGCGGCCCGTGCGCCCCCCACCCTCGCGGCGCACTGAACCCAAGCGAGCGGCCGGTCCCCTGTGCCCCTTACGCAGCAGGCAGGGATTCCTTTATGGCCTGACCCCTGCAGAGGTACATGGGGGCAGAATCTGTGGGGATATTTTCGGCAACCTACTTCCCTAAGATGTTTAGGTTAGGGAGGGAAATTTTCCATTTCAGTCATTCATTTTTATCATCTTACTGAATCCGACATGTGCATACTAGTTAGTAGCACAGGGCTGTCTGTCTCTGTCCTCCAGCCTATGGATAAACCAGGCAACACAAGCTGAGATTTGTTTTTCATCCATCTTTGGCAGGAAAAGGGGGAGAACTGGAATGCATTTTTACAGAAGGAAGGATTGTTTGCTTTAGGATGCCCTTGTGGCCACTCTTGCTCCGCTGCTGGAGTTGTGTGGTCTTGGAGCAATAAAAGACTGCTTCCCCTTTGTTCATTCTACTTTATTCACAACCCCTCTACAAGGAAGTTTTTTACATCATTAGCCTGTTCTGTTTTCTACCAGGGCAGAAGCAGAACTTCACATGGCAGCAGCATCTCACAGCTCAGCTGGAACAGGTGGTGAGCTGCATGGTAGCCTAGGGCTAGCCACACCTGGCTCTGGAACAGCAGACATTGTCTTCAGCATAGGGCAGAGTGTCAGGCAGCGCATGGCGCAAGACAGAGGACTTGCCTGATACTACAACACACACAGGCATAAGTGTACTTGGGCTTTTTCTGCTGGCTTATAGCTCTGGGTCAAGGGCCCCCAAGGAGACAAAAGCATCCATCCACACACAATCTTTGGACTCTTTGAGGCTGGGAGCGAAGCAGAGGCAAGAGCTGCGATGAAGAGGGGGGATGTTGACACACACATTTCCATAGTCCCAGCCCTGCCTTCAGCAAACATGGCCTGGGGCAGAATGTGCCTGGGGAGTCCCTCAGAGACTGAGTTACATTTGCTGCTGCTGAAAGGAGGGGAGGTGTGGGGGAATGAAATGCAGTGGGAAAGGCTAGAGGGAGCTGACCTCTTTGCAGTGATCACCACAAGGAGGCACTCTGAACCAAGGTCTGGGGCCCTCCAGAGACTGCTGCTATGTGTGTGGAGTTGGGTCACTGCCCTGTTGCATACTTTTCCCTTTCTGCTGTGCCCTCCCCCATTCCCTTCAGAGCCAGGCTCCCCCTACTTCCCTGTAGCTCCTGCAGTCTGAACAAGGGGAGGGACTGTGCAGAGATGGGGCAGGACTGGGGGGCTGTAAGGTGGTTGATCACATGCCTGGAGCTTGACCTTACAGGTATGTGGCTCAGTTAGGACTCTGTGCAGCAGCACCGAGGCCAGGCACTATACAGACCCACAGCAGGACTGGGGCTGAGACAGAGCCTAAAACCCCAGCCACCCCTTATCTGTCTCAAGGACCCATGGTCCAGGCTGCCTAGGGCCTGCACAGCAGCCCCATGTGCTCACCTCTCATTCATGCAGATGCAGCCTTCTGATCTCCTTAAGCTCTGGCACTTTCACTTTATAGAAGCTGTTGGGTTTCAGACCCTGTGGAAGAGCAGTCACCCTCAGTTCAGCAGGTCCCTTCCCACAAGGGCCACCCACAGCTCAAAGGATTGCTTAGTGGTACAGGACTCTCCTAGACTGGCCTAAGGCCAAGGGACATGCTCCCTCCAGGTCTCTGGGACCTCAACCTACAGTGCTACAAGCTGCGCACAGAAACAGCTCCACTGGGAGGGTCTTAGAGGAAACACCTCCCTTACCCAATCACTCACCTTTGGACATGCCATTTCCCTTTACAACCTACAGAGACAGAGCCTTTCACCCCGCTGCAATGACTGAGCTCAGCACAACTGCTCAAAACCACACCAGAGCCAGGACTGCTTCCACCCACCAGTGGTGAGGCCCTCCTTCACCTCCCTGCACCCCCAGAAGTTTAAACACATGGGGGCAATTTAAATTCCTGAGGCTTGTGGCTTCCATTTCCCAGGCCAGCAATCAGGGAACAAACCGGCCCTGCACTGGATCCAGCCAGCTCAGAGTGACTGAGGAGCTGAGGGCACAGAGCCAGATGGGAGCGGCTAGAACTGGCTCCTCTCCACAAGCACGTCTGCAGCTGCTGCCCATGCACAATGCCCACTAGACATGCTGGGGAACAGCTGGTGGGCAGTGGATGGAAGCCAGGAGCACAGCAGGGGCTGCGGAGACAGCATTGCAATGGGACGGGAAAGCAGCCTTATCCAGGAACAGCAGAGGCCTCCAGGTAGTGCAGACCACCTGCAAGGCTAGGACAGGGCAGCCTGGAGAAAGCAGAGGCCAGATGCACCCCCAAGAGCAATCCTTTCCACTAGCCCCACCCCTCAGGCACAGGCAACCAAACCAAGCTAAGGGGACAGATGTAACAGTCTCAGACCAAGTACCTGAAAATGCACAACTGTTCCTGGCACAGCCCCTGGGGCAGGAGAGACCTCTTGGAAGCAAGGCCATCCAGCACAGGGCAGTGCACACCAGTGTCAGGGGCTCCAGGCAGCAGAGACAGTGCTAGGGAGAGGGCCACTCTGAGCATAGGGGTGCTCAGCTGCCTCAGGGGGCTCACTGCAGAGGGAGGGCGTATCAGCTGGCGAAGGCTGCATGTGCAACAGAGCCAGAGCCCAGGTTACTGCAGATCACTTGTGCTGCCTGGCAGGACCCTGCTGCCTGCCTCCATGTAGGGAGCAGCTTTCCAAGGACAGGGCTGTACAGGGCTAGGCAGGTGCCAGGGCTAGCCAGACTCCATACTGCTGCCAGCTGAGGCACACATCCTCCCGACTTTGGCAGTTATTTTTAGCTTCTTACATAACTTGTAACCTGTTTCATGA